>NW_015544204.1:157657-166057 GCF_001515605.1 Sinocyclocheilus anshuiensis
AAATATATATATACACACACACACACACACACACACACACACACACACACACACACACACATCTTCATTGTTCACCTAATGAAATAAATAATATGCATTTTAACAAGGTACACCATCAGAAATAAAATCTCGTATTCAAACCTCAGGGCTGTATATCACTCATTTTTTATGCTTGTGGCTTGTTTTGAACCCTTCATGTAAGACTGATAAAAGAAAGAAGAGAAGAGGAGCAGATAGCTGAGATACATGAGTGAAGCCCACACTATGTTATCTATGTAAGAATGGCAATCCCCATCCTGCATCCATTGGTACACTAGTGCACTTACTGCCAGCCCCATGGCCATCTGAGCAATCTGAGAGGAAGTGATGATGATGGCGCAGGATTTTGGCACACGGACTCCAGCAGCTCGAGCAGTGTAGTAGCTGTACATGAGCGCGTGCACGGTGTAATTCATGGTCATGAACCAGCCACCACCGGCGACCTGGTCTTTGTAGGAATACCAGGAGTACACCAGCACGGTAATGTGATGATACCAGTGCAGGAAGATCAGCCGCTGCTTGCGCAAGACGATGAACATGGTGTCCCCTGATAAAGTGAGGATGTGTGCAAAAAGGGTTAGAATACATGTTCAAAATTATTTGGCAAAATTACAAACAAAGACATAATGAACCTAAAAATGAAAATTGTGTCAACATTTAGCAACAAAAATGGGTCAATGGTTTTTTTTTTGTTTTTGGTCCAGAATTGTTTTGAACCCCACTGACTTTCATTATAACTTTCAAAATATCTTCCTTTTTGTTACACAAAAGAATGTCATACAGGTTTGGAACAACATGAGGGTGAGTAAATGATGACACAATGGTCATTTATGGTGATTTATCCCAAAATAAATGAATAAGAAAAGGCTCACCTAGCTCTGGGGCCTTGCTCAGCACAAAGGCACAAGCCCAGAACTTGCTTATCGGCCCATAGTAGAAGCTCTGATCACAAACAGACTGCTTAAAGCCGCTGGTTCTGAGCATGTACAACATGAAGCACCCAGTTCTCACTGCTCCAACGATACTGAAAGAGAAAAGGCATGATTTGTATATGAATATGGTCTGTAAAACTTCATCAAATTCATGATAAACAATTCAGGCCTCTAGTGAACTTTGGGGGTGGAAAAAAAAGCCGTGTGTTGGGCATGTTAGACAGAAACACTGCTATGTTAGCTGGCAGTTTCTGTGTTAAACAAATCAATATCAAAACATTAAGTGGTGAAAGTCCAGTTGCTGTGGGAGATCTAAAGAGCATGTGATCAGAGGTCACTGCTGCCATCCAATCACGATATTCCATTGTTCTTTTTACAAGCATGCAAACACTTACTTTGTGCTTGCTGTCATCTCTGTCCCCTTTTGAGATGGGACTAAAACACCTTCCCCCACCCAAATGAAACCAAAACCAACTTGAAACAATAGCCACCGAAGATTTAATAACCACATTTAGTGGTAAATCCCACAAACGTGTCATTGGCACGCATTTTGGCATGTTCGTGTTTCAAACATCATTTTTGCAGTTAACAATAGATATTGTTTCCTATTGGTACAACCATACGTCATGTAATCTAATATCCAACAGCAAAGTAAAACTACAAGGTGGTGTGAAACCTCCATGACACCACAAGATGCAAAGGAGCATCATAAGAATTAGCAAGTCATTTAGGTCTTCAATATGCCACTTCTATCATTAACTTGTTTTCCATTTTTAAGTATTGTAACCGTATGGAAAATGAAAGTCGGTCAGTCAGTCTCATTAAGAGAAAATGTTGTATTGGGATACTATTATAGTTTTTAAATATTTTGAATTTGTTTTTATTTTTGTATTTTCTAAAACCAAGTTTTAGTAATTTTGTTGTTGTTTTTTCTTCACTTTTTTATGCCTATAGTTGTATTCATTTTTATGTAGTTATTGTAGTACATCAAGTTAAACTAAATTTAAAAAAAAGAGAAATGCCGCTTAATGTTTTTATATATTTTATCTGATTTAACTTTTATTTTAAGTAATAAAAATGTTGTTTTTTATTGTTTTAGGTAACTATTATAACCCTTATGCATAACCATATCTGGGGGAACAAATTTTTATCCAGAAGTTGGCTAAATCTGACAAAACCTCCTTTTGTGAGCATCTTCATGTGTTAAACTGTATAAAAAGTAAATAAAGGTTAAAAATGCTGGTTTTCTGTTAGAGTTAGGCCATAGGATTTATAACTACACAAAGAAGTCTATACAATGTCCCCATTTATGGCGCAAATGTTTGTTTACAAATAAAAGAACCTTAAGTGGGTGACTCTGATGCTCTATAAACAGAACACTAGATTTTACTTACCTAAAGATGGCCAAACTGAGGGACCACAGCATTAACAATCTACGTAGGTCAAGTCTTTGTCTTTCCTTCATGAAGTGCTGCCCACCAAACACCAGCACTACATACACAGCACCAAACAAAAAAGACTTTTTCCTAAAAGACAAAGCATAACACCAGAAAACTTATTATACTGGACTTCCAAGCACTGGTGGCAGGTGTATTAATACAAATCAATTTCTAATTCAATCAAATACAATTCTTACCAGTTGTCCTGCATCCACTCAATAGCAAACCTCTCATCAAAGAGACGCTCGAAATCATACTCAATCAGAGACAGCTGAAATTCAGTCGCATTCATTTTTGAGTCTCCTACAACAAACTGCGATATAAAAAGTGAAGATAATTCAGTAAAAAAAAAGGTTGCTGGTTACTGTCCGTTCTGGTTGCTGTCCTCTCGGCACCAGTTAACTAGTCAACCACAAGCACACACCTGTCGTATGTAAATCAGGGTGGAGTTCCGAGTTTATAGTGAAGTTTAGGGAGGGACTCTCAGCCAAAGGCTGGTTTTGTATTTCCTGATTGGAATACCAGTTTTTGCAATGCAGACAAACAGCAGTCTTTATGTTAAAATGGCAGTTTGAATAGTTGTATACAAACAAAGAGCGAGGAAGAAGCTGATTGAGACTCTTTCGTTTTTGAAGCCATGTAAACCAGAGCTGTGATAAAGACCAATTACAATTCAATATGCAAATAATGGCGATGCCGAATATTCTCACTTGTAGCCAGGGTTAATAACTTTAATAATACATTTCTAATTCCTGATTTCTAATTCCATTCATTTTTATACCATATTTTATGAAAATTATAAAATGTATAAAAACCTAAATAATAGCCTACAATGATCATTTTTTAAATATTAATTTATTATTTTCATTTCATGGACCATGAAGTTGAACTTAATCAGAATGCTCTTATATGTATGATATGTATATGATTTTTTTAATATGTAGGCCTAAAATAAATAAATAAATAAATCTGAAGTTATCAAAAATATTTTGATCATCTGACAATGTTAAAATAGGTAATTGTTTTGAGTGAACTGAATTTAGATTATGAACGATATCATTATTTAGGATTGCTCGCAAAACGTTTGTGTGAATTTCGCTTTTGGCCTTTGAATTGCTATTCTGTAGGCTACACTCGAATTCCTGCCTTTCCAGTTCAAATATATTCTAGTTAACTGAAATTATTTTCTTAAATTTCGAATTCCAACATGTAATAATAATATAACATAATAACATGGAGAGAATACATACCAAATTTCTGTTTATATTTCTCAAGTCCATGCACGCGAGGGCGCTAGTGCTATACTGTTGTAGCGATCTGTAGCACTCAAGAGACCCAAAATAAAGGGTAACTGGAATCAGATTTACACTACAAGACTTGCTGTAACACACGCTTTATTAATACTTTTTCTATGGAAGATTACATTATCAGCGTAGTTAAAGAAATTACAGAATTAGCGTTTCAGTAGGCTACATAGGCTATAATTTGGCCAATGGTTTAAGCTAATTCATACTCCCAGTTTTAGATATTTTAATCACAAGATTAAAAACGGCAAAAACGTTAATACTGAGATTAAACTGTTATGGAGCTTTTCAAAATATTATACTTGCTATTATACTTTCTTCTCTCAGCTGTCAGGGCGCTCTGTGGTTCCCCTGCCAATCCTGTAGGTGGCGATGATTGCGTTTCTTTCTGTACAGTCATAGCACAGAAGAAGAATGGCCTCTGTATGAGAGTGAGATTTGCTACATTGTTTGAAATCTTTAGGAGCTCTTTAGTTTATACGATTTTGTTAGCAAGTAGCGGTCTTTATTTAGCAAATTCAGACTGACCGAGCGGCTACGATGAGGATTTATAATTCTTTACTCAGTGCTGCCAAGTTTAGGAAAGTGCTTGACTTTGGTGAGCGAGAGGTGGCGCATTGGTTCCCTGGACATATGGCTAAAGGTGCGTTACATACACTGAAAACCATTAAATCTGTATAATTTAGTGTTACGGGGACCTTAAATGTTTAACTGAGTTAACATCTGGAACAAGTGCTTTTTAATCATTCAGAATTCATTCGTTATTTATCTTATTTAAGCCAATCAGATATAAACGTGCTGTAGGTGTCTAAATCTATTCTCATGTGTCTCAGAATCTGAGATTCAAAGCTGATTTTGTCCTACAGAAACATGCTCACCATTGTGATTTCTCTTGTTAGGACTCAAGCAGATGAGAGCCAGTCTAAGGAAGGTTGATTGCATTATAGAGATCCATGATGCTAGAATATCCTTTTTTTGTTTTGCAGAGAAAGTACATTTTGAATGATTAAACCTCAGTATTTTTCTAAGACCTTCTTTAACTGGCCAACATACCCTTTTCTGGAAGAAATCCTTCATTTCAAGAGAGCCTTGATGTCCGGCCACACATACTTGTACTGAACAAGATGGATCTGGCAGACACGTCAAAAAAGCAGGTCTTATAATCTTATGCATTTCATTATTGCTTTCAATTTAAACTGTCTTGCAAATGCAACAAAAAAAGGATTTAATGGGTTTTTTTTTTTTATTTCGGCAGAGTATTCTGAAGCAGCTCGAGAGAGAAGGTGTGAGGAATGTTTTGTTTACAGACTGTTTAAGACAACGAGATGAGAATGTAAAAAAGGTGAGCAGTGTCAGACGTTACATCAGATATTTCTAAATTAAAGCTATTTCTAAATAAAAGACTGGAAAACCTAGCACCTTATAGTTTTAAACATTGTGTCTTTCACTATCTTATGTTCTAGATTGTTCCTCTTGTGACAGAATTGATAGAAAGTGGGTCACGTTTTCACAGAGAAGAGGTGGGTTTCAATTATTTCAATAGCTTACATTGTACTATAAAGTTTTCTGAATTTCTTATTCGTCTATGTGTAGGACAGAAGTTACTGTCTGATGGTCATTGGTGTGCCAAATGTGGGGAAATCATCATTGATTAATGCAATAAGGAGAACATATTTGAAAAAAGGTATTTATTTTATGCTTTGCAAAATACCTTTCTTGTTGCAGTCACTTAATCTTAACAATCAGACAGAAGGCTTAAACATGGGATACTTTTATTGCTGTCAGGCAACGCTTCAAAAGTAGGAGGTGAACCAGGAATTACAAAAGCTGTCCTGACCAAAATTCAGGTATCTTTTATAATCATTTGGTGGATTCAATTGGGTTGATGTGTTCACACATTCACACACGTTCACAGCTTAAATGAAAGTTTGTTTTACTAGGTCTGTGAGAGACCCATAATTCATTTACTGGACACCCCAGGAGTCCTGCCACCTAGAATAGAGAACATAGAGACAGGAATGAAACTTGCTTTATGTGGTAAGTCCAAAAAACCCAGAGAAATGAATCAAATCTTAATGTTTAGTTGTTATAATGTTATTATTGTAAGGTGATGATGGTGTCTCCTTTTCAAACAGGTACCATTTTGGACCATTTAGTTGGTGAGGATGGCATTGCAGATTATCTGCTTTTTTCACTGAACAGACTGGAAAGATTTAGGTAGGTTTTGTAACATAATTCTAAGTGATTTTTTGGAAAATCTACAAGCAGCAACAATCATTTGTTGTTTGTTTTAGAAAGCAGAATGTACGGTAGAGTAATCAATAATGATTGTGACAATTTCTTCTATAGTTACATTGAAAAGTACAATCTTGAAGAGCCTTGTGATGATATTCAACATGTGCTGAAGAGTATAGCGGTGAACCTCGGCAAGACCAAGCGTGTGAAGGCCATCACTGGAGTTGGTGAGTCGATTCATTCAAGCCACTCAATTTTCATTTTAGCGATTTCAAACAAAATCAACCTCACTTGAACTTCTTCAAATGTTGAAGCATTCACTTTTTTATGAAACATAAATCATTGAATATATTTAATCAATAACACATCAACTGTTTAGGCAACATCACCGTCCAGTTACCAGACTACAGTGCAGCAGCCTACAATTTCATCAGAGCATTTCGGAAAGGAGAACTTGGAAAAGTTATGCTTGACTGATAGTGTTTTAAATGGCTGATTTGTAACTGATGCAATGAAAGCTTGACCTTACTGTATGTATGCTCAAGACTGGACACTGAGCACATAAGAGAAGCACTTCGTACTTTTAATGTTTTAATTAAAAGGTGGTGCACAGGGTATTTGGGGCATGTCTTTGTTTTTATTGTGTAGCTGTCAGAAAAGGTGCATTGAATATTATTTCTCAATACTGCAATTGCAACTACAATAAATTATTCAGTTTAATTTGATACGCATTGGTGTCTTGTATGTGAAAACCAAAGATTACAACCAAAAGTCAAATGGCAGCACTAAACTACATATAACATTTTGATTTTCTACTTTCACATAATTACATAATCAGTTTTTTTTCCCCACAATTAATGTATTCATTTTATAAAATATTTGGCATGTAATTGCTTTGATTTCTAAAATTATAAATTGTTAAATATATCTAACAGCTGGCAAACAGAGCTTGTGTAGTGTTTTTATTTAAAAAAAAAAAAATATTAATTTCTTACGAGTTTTTAAACACGTGTGCACTTAATACATACTGCATTCACATTGTTTTGTGGGTTATCAAAAAATCTCTACTTGAAAGACAAAATTGTTTCAATACATCAAATGTTCAAAGCATGACTAAGGTAGAAATTTAAAAACGGGATGTTTACATACCCACATCAATGGAAGTACAGGTACAGAATTAAGTTTTCTTATTCTAAAAGTGTTACAGCATGTCTTTTCAATCTATGTACAATTATTAGTTAAATGTGCACATAAATATTATTAAACAGACAGAGGTTAATATAAAAAGGTTCACGTTTGTGTAAATCTCAAGAACAATGGTGATTCACCAACAGTGCAGCAGCACAACAACACAGTATTTTTACCATCCAGTACATGATGTAACCAGCATAATTTAAGTAGTCTATCATTGTATAGATACTAATGCTCCTGTTGAAGCAAACTATGCAGTCTAACCTTTCAGATCCTATTCTTAAAATGTCTACTAAACTAAATAGAGGTTTTGAATCTTTCTTTTATCTTCATATCCTCTTTGTTGTGCAATAAAGTATACATTATTAAACAGGTGTTGCACAGTAACATACATATGCAGCTTATTAAGCTGTGCCGAACTGTCTTGAACTGCCTCAAGGGGCAAAGAACATCACAAAGTTTATTGGTAAGAGCAGAGTGGAAAGTTTAGTGGGATCGTGCACTATTGCGCTTGATGTCCTGGCGAGGTAGAGCTCCCAGTCTGTTCTGTTATTGTAGTAATCATCTCCGTGCTCTGAGCTGTCATCCGGACGACGCTGAGCCGATGCGTACCATCCTCCGGCTCCCAGCGCCACCACAGCCCCGGCCGCCGCTGCCCCTGCCACCCGCACAGCGGGGGAGCCTCGGGTGCGGGACGTCCGGCCTCCTCGGGCGCTGCCCCGTGCTGAACCCCTGGCTCCTCCCCTGCCACCTTTGGATATCACCTGATCGCACAGAAATGCTGAAAGCAGGAGAAATATCCAGCAGGTGGCAACAGCCCTGTTCATTCTGGATCACACTGGGAATGGAAGAAAAGCATGGAGATGATTCAGAAAAGAAAAACCCTCAGAATAAGTGTAATAGCTTCTCTAAACTTATTTGTATCTACTTATTTTACCTGATTATTACAGTGGTTCCTAATTGTATTTGGACACTTTAAGGTATTTTAAGTCACACTTAAAATGTACAACATTATCAGTGGTTCTCAACCAACATCAGAATCTTTTTTTTTTTCTTTTTTCTTTTTTTTTCACGCCCTCAACAACTTTTTAATTCTTTAAGCGACAATGGTTCCAACTGCCTTGAAAAACCTGAAAATATCCGTAAGCCTAATTTTAAAAGTGTGATTTCTAGAATTGGAAAAGTCATGTAAACTTATAAAAATCTTATATATTTTTTTACCTAGTTATGCCAAGCTTTGAAATATTTTATTGGGTAATA
>NW_015544204.1:166108-180491 GCF_001515605.1 Sinocyclocheilus anshuiensis
TATATAAATTATATATTAAAATCCTTATCCAATAATTCACACACAAAAAAAGAATATCGTTGTGGCCTTGGAGAAAAAAGGGTGCACGACGTCGTTATTTTTGCTTTCTTTGCGCAAAAAAGTATTCTCGTAGCTCCGTAACTTTACAGTTGAACCACTGATGTCACACGGACTACTTTGTCGATCATCTTGGTACTTTTCTGGACCTTGAACGTGGTAGTTACCTTGCTGTCTGTGGGAAGGTCGGAGAGCCCTCAGATTTCATCAAAAATATCTTAAATTGTGTTCCGAAGATGAACGAAGGTCTTACGGGTTTGGAACAACACGAGGGTGAGTAATTAATGACAGAATTTTCATTTTTGGGTGAACTAACCCTTTCAAACTCCCAAAAATATTTGGAGGCTTTGTGTTTGTCATATTTTGTGGAACAAGTGCATAGTTCATGTGATTAATTACACCTGCTAGGACACCTCTGAAATTGAGGGGAATGTTGCAGTGTAAAAAATGTTAGATATTTCAACTGAGAAAAAAAGTTAAATGCTACAGGAAAATAACTTTATTTAGCTTACCATTACATTGCATTCAATTTTACTGTAAAATATTATTTACTTGTTGTTTAAATCTGGTTATTAACAGCCTTATGCAATAATCACCTTTATTTTATATTTTATTTAGAATTTACTTTTTTATTTTTTTTAACAGTTATGTCAATGGAAATGGTTTACGTTTATTTATTCATTCATTCATTCATATATCTTTTAATTTAATTGTCTTGCTTTAAAATGTGGTATTTACTGTCGTGTGTTTAATGAAGCGAAATGGTAAGAAATCAGGCTATTCTCCAACTAAGGTCACTAGAAATACATCCATTTACGGCTAACAGTATCTGCTAGAGAGGTCACAAGACTATATTTCCTTATAGTAGCCTACTCTTACTGTACAAAAGACGCTTAATACAATATATGACGCGAAAAATACACGCAGCGTTCGCCTGGTCATACATTCAAAATGGTCACGATATCAATAATTCATTTTGGGGTTTTTTTTTAACACGTTAATTCAACCCATTATTGTCATTTGCAGCCTCTATGAGAAAATACACAAATATGACGGTATTCACGCGACGTCGACTGATGTTCGCACAAACACAAGGCCTTTCAGAGTAGCTTAGTCCCGCGACTGTGTCTATGTAGTATGTGTATTATTGGGTTTGTGGATGCTACACCTCTGCAACAACCCGTCATTATGCATGTTCATTCATTTAAATAATTTTATCTTTAGCCATATCGAGGTACTTACCTCCGTTTGTGCCCGTGTCCACAGAATATCCCACGATATCTCACTATCATGTGTGAGATCAAATTAAATGCACGCGTTATGTAAGGCAGCACTGCTCGTAGTGTGTGCTGCTGCTGCTGCTGCTGGAGATGGATTAAAACATGGCAGGTGTAGTCATCAGGTTTGCTGCTGTAGTAAAAAGTAGCCTGTGTGCAATGGTAAGAAAAGCAGCTGAATGCATGTAGATGAATATGTTGTTTAAAGGCTTTTCAAAAAAGATTTACTACAGGATTTAAAAAATATAGACTAATTGATAGGCCCAAATGCTTGAAAACACACAATGTGGAAATCCAGTTTATGGACATGAGCAGATTTATTAACTGTACATGTATGGATGTCATGGAATGGTCTCACTCGGGTCACAGCCAATATTCTGGAACTGTTCTTTAGGTTTTGAAACCGCAGACCAGGCAGTCTTGAACACAATAAGTAGCCTACAGGCCTGTAATGGTCTGTGTATCAGTGAATATTTTATACTCTATCCAAATCAATCTTTTGAGGTTGTTTTGTAAATGTACAGGTGATTCTACAAATGTTAAATTTCCATTCTTTCATTTTGCCTGTAAATATATTTCTGATCATTAACAAACATAGTAAAAATAAATAAATAAAAAAGAATGGTACAGTCATTCTTTTTTCATAGCTGTGTCTAGAATCACAAATAGTGTCCAAATTGGGCAACTAAACAAGAGTCAGTAAGGAAAAAACTAAAGAAGTCATGTTGTAGTTAATATGGAAAGCTTTCATGTATGGTTACTTTTGATGCTGTCACAAAAACATCAAAATGCAAAAAGTGTTTTCAATTAACTGCCATATTGCTTTTATTGTTACAGTAGAATACGAAGACAAAATCAATGCTGCTGGTGAGACATTTAATTTGCTTTGATAAATAACTAAACAAACCATATTCTACACCCAAGTGTCAAAATGTGTTATTCTGAATACAGTATAATTCCTCTTCTTTGTTACTTTCGAAAAAAACAAGTTATGTCATGCTGTAGTAAATCCAGTGCTAATTTTCTGAATAAATGTGAAATTGATTGAAAATTATATTATTAAGAAATATATATTTTTGGAAATGTACTGACAAGTAAGGACTAAAATAATTAGCTCATCTGCTACATCTATTATCTTACTATTTACATATTATTATTCAATATGAATATACACTACTGTTTAAAGGTTTGGGGTCATGAAAGAAATTAATGCTTTTAATCAGCAGGGATGCATTAAATTTAGCAAAATGACAGTAAAGACCTTTATAATGTTACAAAAGATTTCTATTTCAAATAAATGCTGTTCTTTTGAACTTTCTATTCATGAAAGAATTCTGACAAATATTAAGCAACACAACCATTTTTTTAAACATAGATATTAATATTAAATATTTCTAGAGCACCAAATCAACGCATAAAATTATGTCTGAAGAATCATGTGACAGTGAATAATATTTCTCAATAATATTGTTTTATTTATACTGTTTAAAAATGTTTTTTTAAATAAAACCTGACAGACCCCAAACTTTTGAATGGTATTGTATTGTAAATAGTATTTTACTTTTAAAAGTATTTACACATATTTGTGATACCGTCTGTCTTACTGTCATGCTTTGACCAGCAGGCAGCGCTACAGTTAGGCTACTGTATTCTCTTACCTCCATCATAGTGCTTCCACAGAATTAAACAATAAAAGTTCTTCATTCAGTGGACATGTTTCCACGTAGACTAATGAAAGACAGGAACTTAGTCATAATCATTATGATTTGCTGATGGAAAACAAAAACCAAAGAGCAGTTGACTATTATAAAATAACCCACAATCTTTCTATAAATTATAAAAAAGTTGTTAAACCTACTGAGTAAACTACTACAGCATTTAGGTGAGGTGTTAAAAATTAAAGGAAGACATGATTTTTCTGAAATGTATTACCCAGCTCTGTTATACAAGGACAAAAAGAAAGTACTGTTGCTTAAAAAAAATCCCTATTTTTAATCTTTACTTGGCTGTCAACCCAAGAGTATTTAAAATGTATATTTGGGGTCTCAGTCATGTAGGTCCTTTAGTCCACTGCACCGGTGGTGCGAGAACAGCAGCCCGGCCGGCGCAGCAACCCCAACAACCCCTTTTTTCTCCTCTGGGTTGATCCTGAGCTGTGTTGGGATGTTGCCGTGTTCTGGCGTGAGAGTTTTACTGCTATTCCCTTAGTCTCTTTGATTTGTACCTCCAGATGTTTCTGAATCGCGAGTCCGAGTTCCTCAGGATCGACTGAGGCTCCGTACACCTCCCAGGTCATGCCCTCCGCATCCCATTTCACCTCCCTCACAGGAGACTTTTGACTCTTTGACGCCACTTTGCCACTCGCATTTGTCTTCTCTTCAACCAGGCACACTTCTGGGAACACGTGCTGGGGATGCTCCTCAGAGTCCTGACCCACTTGCACTCCTACATCTCTCTGTTCTTTTTCTGTGGTCATGGTCCCCACTTCCCTCTTGGTCTTTTCATCCACCCATTGTTGAGCACCAACTGGATGCAACGGACCAGGCCAAGAGCAATCCAGATTGCAGCAGCGAAGGAGTCGCTTACCGTCCAATCCGGTCTCACTGACGGAGGAGATGAGCCGAGGGAGAGCGAGCAGGTTGCCTGCTGATACTTGGCCCTTGTAGCTTTCCTCCATTCCTACTAAGTGTGGAAGCAGCTGCGCCGGAGCAGGAATTGGTTGCGGGTGGCAATATGCCGCAAAGGTGTCCTCGACGGCTCCGTGGTGGAAGTGTGAGTTGCAACAAACAGCTTCTTTGAATTTGGGGCAGGTGGACTCTGGAATGACTTCACCGATCTGAATGAAGCCATGTTTGGCTGGTTGAGTTGGGCTGCCCGATCTGCTACTTCCTGCTCTGGTAGACGTGGTCACCATATTGCTCTGCTGAAGCGGCATGGCCTGTTTACACACTAAAGAAGGAAATGACTGCGCACAAACATCCTGGTCTCGTCCTTGGCAAAAAGACGCACCCGTTTCACAGTAGAGAGGAGAAGCTGTGGCCTCTTTAAAAATCTGCAAGCTGTCTGAGTGGCTTCTCTGTATTGATAACAGACTGTGCTCTTTTAGGTCCTTGTGAGGAGATAAGACATGTTCCCTGTGCACTGTCAGTGAACAACTACATGTGTGTTTATTCTGATCGCTCATTGACTGTAAACACACACCGTCAGACATGTGGGTCTCAGCAATACCGTGTCCACTTGTATCGTGTTGATCAATTTGGCTGCTGTCATTGAGGTCTTTTGAGGAGTATGATGCTTCATTGGAGCTCTGCAGGGGTACATCTTCAGGCTTCACCTCTGCTGAACTGCACTCAACTGTGATGAAAGGGTCTGAGGGGATTGTGCCCCCTGATGGGAATGACACAGTGTGCCCAGCCTCTGCCATTGGATATCTGCTGGAATAGGAAAAAAGTGTTGGTTACACTTTATTTTGATTGTTCGCTTTAGAAATTCTGTTGACTATAAGTAACTTTGCAACTACATGTCAACTAACTCTCATTAGCCCTCCCATTAGTAGCATGTTAGCAGACTGTTAGGTTAGGGTTAGGGTTAGTAGAATAAGTTGGCATATACTTGCAGAGTTACTTTATTCAGAAGAATGTCTCTTGGGGGACAAAAAATAAAGTGTTCGCAGATATTAAGCAGACAGTCTACTAATACTCTAATGAGTGGTAGTTGACGTGTAATTGAAAAGTTACTTACAGTGTCTAATGTCTACATGTCTAAAGGGGACCATCAAAATAAAAATGTTGTTAATGGGAAAAGTCTTGAATAAAACATGGATTGGATTTTTTTTTTTTTAACATTAAATTGATAAAAATAAATGACAGTAAAATGTCACTAAATATTTCTATTTCAAATAAATGATTGTCTTTTGAACTTTCTAAAAAATGGATGATGGTTTGCACAAAAATATTAAGCTACACAGCTGTTTTCGCCATTAATAATAATAAGAAATGATTATTGAGCAGCAAATCAGCATTTTAGAAGGATTTCTGAAGAGTCATGTGACACTGAAGAATGGATTAATGGCTGCTGATAATTCATCACACGAAAAATTACAGTTTAAAATATATTAAAATAGTTATTTAAATTGTAATAATTGTTATTTTAATTGTAATAATTAAAAAAAAAAATGTTTTTATATATTTTGCTCAAATAAATGCAGCTTTGGTGAGCTTAAAATACTTTTTTTTACAAGCATAAAATCTTACAGCCTCAAAACCTTTAACCTTTGGTCAGGCTGGACCAATACTGTGAGTTTGTGGTAAAACTACCTGTTCGTCTTAACTACTCGCAGACGAAGGGCAGGGCAGGTAGAAATGTCTGGTAAACCAGCTATTCTACCGACAAGGGTCTCAACATGGGTGCCGCATGTGTTGATCTCTCCCTCTATAGTCCCTATATGCATCCATTACAATATCAAGTCAAGTCAAGTCACCTTTATTTATATAGCACTTTGTACAATATTGTGTCAAAGCAGCTTTACAGTGTTAAACAGGAACAACGTGTGCTGATAATGCAAGAGACCAATAGAACCAATCAGTTCATTGTTGATTCAGTGATATCATCGTCCAGCTCAGTTCAGTTCTCTTCCTATAGTGTCTGTGCAGTCAAGACAACAATGTTGACAGAAATTGTGTCCCCAACTAAGCAAGCCAAAGGCGACGGTGGCAAGGAACCAAAACTGAGAGGCAACAGCATAAACATTGTAAAGAACCAACAGCCAAAACAAAACCTTTTGGTACAGCTTTCTTAAAGCGGGTCAAAGACTGTTTTCCACATTATTCCAGTCTTTGCTTTGGTTTTAGATCATATATATTGTCAACAGGTGAGAAAATAATCTACTAGCAAAAAAATGTTCTCCATCAAACATTGAAAATAACATTAATGTATCTGTTCAGCATTTAAATTAGAATTCTAAATGATTGTATTAAAATAGTTTATAGTTAAAGTCTCTTTCATGAATCATATTAAGTTATATGTCACACATGAAAGGAATGTGCTACTTAGACACAGTGGGATGAAACAGCCTCTCATTATTAATTAATTAAAGGCCCGAGTGCATTTTTCTTCCATTAAATCCAGAAATACCTGTCAAGGTGAGAACTCCATCCTGTGCATCTAAACCCATCCGCACACACACAACAAAATAATGGAAGACAATTTTTTTTAAATAAATTCTTACTTTGTGTCCAAGTCACAGATGAAGCTCCCTTTGATGTCCTCTCTGCCCTGTCTTTACCCGTCCACTCTCTCTTCAATGGTCTCTGCGTTCATCCCAGACTCCCAAGAGTGCAGCGTCAGTCCAGGTCCTTATAAAAGCAGATTCCGTCAGCACAGATCTCTCCATCACACGTCACCCATCCAGGCCCTTGTCCTCTCCTTCAGCATCCCCACTCCAGCAATGAAAAAGATGGAGGGAGCTTCAGGATTATACATGTCTTTCATCTGATTACAAACCAGCCTCAGTCACATCTTCAAATCTCCAGGCAGGAGGGTGTGTATGAGAGAGAGAGAGAGAGAGAGAGAGAGAATGAAGAGGGAATGTGTGTGCCTGTGTTTGTGTGGGTGTTGTGGGGAAAGACTATATGTGTGATGTGGTGGAGGGCTGAAGGAGATTGGATACTGAGTGGAGGAGGAGAATATGGAGATGAGGAGGTGGCATTGATTCCACTTCATGCATCTGACAGAAAATAAAGGTGAAACACTTGAATGGATGTGAAGGAAATCAATGGATGGACAGCCAAATTACCTCTCCCTCCCTCACTCGCTCCCTCTCGTCTTGAACTGCCCTCATTGTCTGTTGTGACCATGCGTACACACAGTGGAAATGTGTTTCTGTCTTTCACCTCTTTCTTTATAAAGAAGTGCCACTCCCTCTCTAGGTCTCTCTGGCTTAACCATCTTTCTCCCCCTGTTGCTATGGAAACAACATTTCACAATGGGGCTGAGATGAATCTTCTTTTATTTGTAATACCGTGATATTACATATTGTCTCTATATGTACACAAGCTATTATGGGATCACTGCAGCTATGTGTGAATAATGAACGATGGTGCCTCTGAGAGTCATTTGTGGGCAGACAGTTCATTCAACATTTCATTCACCAGTTTATTACATGTTAGGGTTAGGTGTTGTTCTGGGTGCTCTAGTTAACAGAGGAAATATAATTTAGCACCCTCTTTTAAATATTTAAAGCTTTCTATGTAAATGTTACCCTCCAATAAAACATCACCTTCAAAACAATGCAACAGTGTAAATTAGAAACATTGTTGACAGTCTATCTATCTATCTATCTATCTATCGATCTATCTATCTAGTTAGTCTGTATGTCTATCATTAATCTATCTATGTCTGTCTGTCTGTGCAGAGGGATAGAATCCCCAAGACTCAACATCTGGACAGGGGTGTGTCCAGAAGCACAGATTAAACTGTAAAATACAGAAATGGACCATGAGAGAGAACAAGCAACAAAGCAGCCGACACTGATCATCAGTCTTGTTATAAAGATTGATGCTTCCTTTTGTCAGAGCACTAAAGATGGATGTGGCCACTATTGATGTGTCCATTTTTCTAAATGAAATTGGGCTTTGCACAATTTTGAGGGTTTATTGATAACTCACATTATACAACAACATCACAATACCAAGCTGTGCTGCAAAATGGATGATCTGACCTTATTTACAAAGAGTTTCAAATTCTGCTTTGTAAGACGTAGAAAAAAAGCCGCCATATGCTCAGAGAGTGCATTCTGAGCTGCATTGTTGATAAGAAAACACTGCTGGCCCGGCAGTGAAGGGCAAAAGATAGGAACAAGGTTAAGCAATGTAGCTGTTTCTAATAAACAAAGAAACTGCTGACAGCCATTCAGTGACTCAGTATGAAAAATGTACTTTTTACTGATTAAACAAGACAGGAAGAGAAAGAATACCAAAGAGATGCTCAGAATAATATGCACCTTTACAAAACAGAAGATGGGAGAAAAACGAAAAAGAGAGTCGCTGTATACCTTGATTTGTTTAAGCAAATAAATATATTATTTATGTATAAATATATACTTTGTGCATAAGAATTCTGCAGTGTATGGTAAAAAAAAATAGAGCAGGAGAAAACACATTAAAACCCACCTGACCCTAATATGCACAATAAAATCTTCCATTGGTGATCTTTGTACTTACAGTAAGTGCACCCACACCAGTTACTTGCAAATTAACAGAGAGAGTGCTGGCAGTTAAATGTTTTTTTACATCCGGCAGAAAGTAACAAAATAATCTGAAACACTTCAACACCAAATCATTGACTGGAGCTCCAAAGTCATTTAAAGCAGTCCCAGTGGAGAAACACAGTTAAATGTTATAAGGATTGTCACTTAATTTTCTCCTTTTGGTAAATAATCATTTACACTGACCATGATCATTTTCTACTGACCTGGTATAGCTGAGATCAGTGCTTTGGTGGTCCTGGGTGAGTTTTTTGTGCCTGTCTCAGGTGTCCTTTAATAGGACTCTGAACTTTCTCTTATGAAAGATAGTCCTTCAAACATGAGTCATGCCTGTTCCAAAGGGCACTACTGTTCCCTGTCTCTTCCCCAGAGCATTTGTTCCTGTCCACTGTTCACACGCCTACCTGAACTCCAGTCACACCCACACCAGCATGTTTGCATTCTCACCTTTGGATGTTAAAGTGTCAATACTGACCCCTAGATCAGTTGAGTCAGTGCCGCCGCTCCCTATTCAGTTTCAGAAACATTATAGATGTGTGCTGCTGGTTTTGTAATGTCAAACTAATTTAAATTGATTAGTTCACCACTTAAGCAAAGGATTTTTTTTTGCAATAGCCAAACTGCAATTTATTCAATCAGATGCTGATATACAGCAGAAAAATTACAGCATTTGTACTGCAGTACATATATAAAGAACACTGATGGCATCAAACATAACTGTCGATTTGAAGGAGATTATGGAAGCCATAAATCTGTCTTTTTTTTTTTATAAACCCAATAGAGATTAGATGTGCAGATCCAATGGACTGATCTATAACCAAAGATCAAAGTGTCCTTTCATATTTTTCTCTCTCCTTCATCACTTTTGCTTTCTTTTTGAAGTTGATAACGCTGAAGGATCAGCAGATTAACCTCTGCATGATCTGTAATCTGTAAAGGTCATGCTGTAATGTTTCACAACATCAAGCATCGATTAAGTTGTAGACATAGGATGATCTTGCTGAGATACACAGATTCTGACATTATAATCTTTGCAGCATTCTTGAAAGCAGCAGTGCAGTGTTCATTCAAACCTGGTCTGTATGATTTTGGGTGTTTGTAATGCTTTAGATACAGTGATGACAGATTACAACCGTGACATGAGCGTCACAGCTGCAGTTCTCTAATGAATCACAAGGAGAGGAAATCCAAACCAGCTGCCTTCCTTAAATGAATATAAATCAGCATGTTCATATCTCACTTTTGAGGTTAAGAATCAATATTTGGTTGGTCGGTACTTAAATTACCTTTTAACTCCTGTTAAGCAGTACCAAGTACCAGGTCTGTAAATTTCAAAACAGGAATATATCTGTAATGTAATTTAAAGTATGTCTATAAAGGGTTAATGCAAAAAGAAACAGAATTCCACTAATAAAAGGGTGAAAATTAATAAGAAGGAAATAAAAAGTTACCCTACTGAGTTACTGAGGGACTGCAGTATAACTTACATGAGGGTGTCAACAAAAGCCAATGTTTGAAGTTAACATATTATGATGTATCAGAATAGAATATTATAAAGTGACCCAAACCAACCAGCCATGACCAGCTTGAACATTAGCAAAATCGTCTCTAGGTTACGTATGTAACCATGGTTCCCCGAGGGAACAAGATGCTGCGTCGAGATTCGCTTTGGGAACGTCCCTGCGTGACCGCGTTCTGAAGCACGTGTAAAATCATGACGTGAGCGCCAGGAAGTATAAAAGCGCATCCGGCAGAGCGCAAGTTAGCTTCGATGAAGTAGCACCTGGAGGGATGCAGGGAGTGTGGCAAAGAGACGCAGCGTCTCGTTCCCTCGGGGAACCATGGTTACATACGTAACCTAGAGACATTCCCCTTCAGGAACTCGAGCTGCGTCGAGATTCGCTTTGGGAACGAGAATACCCACTGCGCCATACTAGCAAGTTCCTGCCTGTGTGTGTATCAGATGAGCACATCACGAAGAGAGAACTTGGGAACCTGGGGTAGATGCCAGGTCTAGGTTATAGAAGCGGACAAAAGTGTGCGGAGAGGACCAGCCCGCCGCAGCACAAATGTCCTGCAAGGCCACACCCAAGTTGTAAGCCTTGGAGGCTGCCATACTCCTGGTCGAGTGCGCTCTGACCCCCATAGGTGATGGGAGGCCAGAGGACTCGTAGGCTAGTGAGATGGCCTCGACCACCCACCTACTCATAGTCTGCTTGGTTGCCGGAGATCCTTTCTTTGGCGGACCAAAGCAAACAAACAGCTGATCTGCCTTACGCCACGGGGCAGCTCTGTGTGCGTAAGCGTCCAGTGCTCGAACTGGACAGAGCAGATGAGAGCGGAGCATACGCAGCGAGAGTAAAGGCTGATTTATACTTCTGCGTCGAACCTACGCCGTAGGCTATGCGTCAGTTTTCATTTATACTTCTGCGTCGTTGTCCGCGTCAACGTGCAGTACACATGCAAACCGCTAATCAGCAGTGTCCAGGGGCATGTTGCTGGTGTAACCCGCAGTACCAAGTACCAAAGCCGAAGAAGAAGCGACTCGTCAGAGAAGCATTATAGCCGTGAAGGCGGCAAATAAATATCAAATCATTAAATCATTATTTCAAACTACAAAAAGGAGACAACAACAGAACAGGAGATGATGGCATTCTTTCAATCTGCACAAGGACTTGTACCACGGCAGATCAACATTGTTTGTTGCGGACAACTACTGATGTATAATGCTATGTAGTATAATAAATGATAAGACACTTGTTCTTTGCTTTGTTTTATTTTATATAAGAAGGTGTAACATTAAAATATATATCACAACAGAATATATTTTGAAGAATGTTGGTCACCAAACACTCAGCCACTGACTTCTGTAGTATTTTTCCATACTATAGTGAGGTTATTTAGTGAGCTATTGCTGTGATGTAGGAGGTGGAGGAGGTCCACTCAGTGGCTGATGGAGGGACACACTGATTAGGCTCAGCTGGGTGCTGTGGCTTGTGTAATGTGGACAGATGAGAGTGGATCAACTCTGGGCATGTGGCCTGTTGTACCAATCTCCTGCAGAGACTACCCATCTGTTTCACTTGGCACAACTTCTGCAAAACATGCCCAACGTGTTTAATGCAAACATTTTCACAGAAAGAGAAAGAGCCATCTTAATCATTTGTCATATGAATCAACTGCCTGACATTCAAGTATAGCAGTAAAAGTAAGAGTAAAGTAAGAGTAAAGAAAAGGCCATCTGAACGTTTGTTAGACAGAGCTTCATTACACAAGTGAATTAAAATATTAGGTTACCATGAATGACAAATAATTGGATTGTAGATATTAATTGGCATGAAATTATACAGCAAAGTGATAAAAACTGAACTGATTTTCCAGCTTTTTCTTTATTAAGGTAATGAAGGTTTGCTCCCTAAGGCTGATGAAAAGAGCTGTGCTGCAAACGAGTGTTAATATTTGCAATGACAGCTTGCCTTTTGGTCAAACTAGTGTTTCTATTGTCTCCATCTAGTGGTCATGTAGAAGAAGACTGCTTAAATGATTGCTCACAGTTGGGTCACTATCAAGGAAGTGCCAAGAATGGAGAGTGATGGCCTTTTTGTTTCTACATCATCCATGTATAACTCTATCATGTTATTTCATACAGTCATATAATTAAAAGAATAAAATACTATTTTTAAAGTGTGTGTGTGTGTGTGTGTGTGCGTGTGTGTGTGTGTGTGTGTTCTCTTTATTTCACCACCATTTTTCCGTTTGGGGTTGGTAAGGGATTTTTAATGCTTTCTTATGCTCACTAAGGCTGCATTAGCCTATTTGATACAGTAAAAACAATAATATTGTTAAATATTATTACGATTTCAAACAACTGCAGCCAGAATGCAAAATTTCAACCAAAATGCAACGTCTGTCCAACGTTGGAGATTGACGTCAATCTGACGTTGGGTTCTGAAGTCAATCTGACATTGGGTTCTGACGTCAATCTGACGTTGGGATCTGACATCAATCTGACGTTGGGTTCTGATGTCAACCCGATTTTCATTTTCAACCAAATTACAACGACAATCTGATGTTGGGTTCTGACGTCAATCTGACGTTGGGTTCTGATGTCAACCCGATTTTCATTTTCAACCAAATTACAACGACAATCTGACGTTGGGATCTGACGTCAAACTGACGTTGGGTTCTGATGTCAACCCGATTTTCATTTTCAACCAAATTACAACGACAATCTGACGCTGGGTTCTGACGTCAAACTGACGTTGGGTTCTGATGTCAACCCGATTTTCATTTTCAACCAAATTACAACGACAATCTGACGTACAGTAAAAACAATAATATTGTTAAATATTATTACGATTTCAAACAACTGCAGCCAGAATGCAAAATTTCAACCAAAATGCAACGTCTGTCCAACGTTGGAGATTGACGTCAATCTGACGTTGGGTTCTGAAGTCAATCTGACATTGGGTTCTGACGACAATCTGACATTGGGTTCTGACGTCAATCAGACGTTGGATTCTGACGTCAATCCGATGTTGGGATCTGACGTCAATCTGACGTTGGGATATGACGTTGGGTTCTGACGTCAATCTGACGTTGGGTTCTGACGTCAATCCGACGTTGGGATCTGACGTTGGGTTCTGACATCAATCCAACGTTGGGTTCTGACGTCAATCTGACGTTGGGTTCTGACGTCAACTCGATTTTAATTTTCAACCAAATTACAACGTCAATCTGACGTTGGGGTCTGACGTCAATCTGACGTTGGGATGTGACGACAATCTGACGTTGGGATGTGACGACAATCTGACATTGGGTTCTGACGTCAATCTGACGTTGGGTTCTGACGTCAATCCGACATTGGGATCTGACATCAATCCGACGTTGGGTTCTGACGTCAATCTGACGTTGGGTTCTGACATCAATCAGACGTTAGATTCTGACGTCAATCCGACGTTGGGATCTGATGTCAATCTGACGTTGGTTTCTGATGTCAACTCGATTTTCATTTTCAACCAAATTACAACGTCAATCTGACATTGGGGTCTGACATCAATCTGACGTTGGGTTCTGACATCAATCAGACGTTAGATTCTGACGTCAATCCGACGTTGGGATCTGATGTCAATCTGACGTTGGTTTCTGATGTCAACTCGATTTTCATTTTCAACCAAATTACAACGTCAATCTGACATTGGGATGTGACGACAATCTGATGTTGGGTTCTGACATCAATCAGACGTTGGATTCTGACGTCAATCCGACGTTGGGATCTGACATCAATCTGACGTTGGGATATGACGTTGGGTTCTGACGTCAATCTGACGTTGGGTTCTGACGTCAATCCGACATTGGGATATGACGTTGGGTTCTGACATCAATCCAACGTTCTGACGTAAGTTGGAATCTGACGTCAATCTGACGTTGGGTTCTGATGTCAACTCGATTTAAATTTTCAATTTTCAACCAACGTCAATCTGACGTTGGGGTCTGACGTCAATCTGACGTTGGGATGTGACGACAATCTGACGTTGGGTTCTGACGACAATCTGACATTGGGTTCTGACGTCAATCTGACGTTGGGTTTTGACGTCAATCTGACGTTGGGTTGTGACGTCAATCTGACGTTGGGTTTTGACGTCAACCCGATTTTCATTTTCAACCAAAATGCAACGTCTGTCCAATGTTGGGGGTTGATGTCAATTTGACGATGGTTTTTGACGACAATCTGACATTGGGTTTTGACGTCAATCTGACATTGGGTTCTGACGTCAATCTGCCG
>NW_015544204.1:183136-225019 GCF_001515605.1 Sinocyclocheilus anshuiensis
CGTTGGGTTCTGACGTCAATCTGACGTTGGGTTCTGATGTCAACTCGATTTTCATTTTCAACCAAATTACAACGTCAATCTGACATTGGGGTCTGACATCAATCTGACGTTGGGTTCTGACATCAATCAGACGTTAGATTCTGACGTCAATCCGACGTTGGGATCTGATGTCAATCTGACGTTGGTTTCTGATGTCAACTCGATTTTCATTTTCAACCAAATTACAACGTCAATCTGACATTGGGGTCTGACATCAATCTGACGTTGGGTTCTGACATCAATCAGACGTTAGATTCTGACGTCAATCCGACGTTGGGATCTGATGTCAATCTGACGTTGGTTTCTGATGTCAACTCGATTTTCATTTTCAACCAAATTACAACGTCAATCTGACATTGGGATGTGACGACAATCTGATGTTGGGTTCTGACATCAATCAGACGTTGGATTCTGACGTCAATCCGACGTTGGGATCTGACATCAATCTGACGTTGGGATATGACGTTGGGTTCTGACGTCAATCTGACGTTGGGTTCTGACGTCAATCTGACGTTGGGATGTGACGACAATCTGACGTTGGGTTCTGACGTCAATCAGACGTTGGATTCTGACATCAATCCGACGTTGGGATCTGACGTCAATCCAATGTTGGGATCTGACGTCAATCTGACATTGGGATATGACGTTGGGTTCTGACGTCAATCTGACGTTGGGTTCTGACATCAATCCGACGTTGGGATCTGACATCAATCCGGCGTTGGGTTCTGACGTCAATCTGACGTTGGGTTCTGATGTCAACTCGATTTTCATTTTCAACCAAATTACAACGTCAATCTGACATTGGGGTCTGACATCAATCTGACGTTGGGTTCTGACATCAATCAGACGTTAGATTCTGACGTCAATCCGACGTTGGGATCTGATGTCAATCTGACGTTGGTTTCTGATGTCAACTCGATTTTCATTTTCAACCAAATTACAACGTCAATCTGACATTGGGATGTGACGACAATCTGATGTTGGGTTCTGACATCAATCAGACGTTGGATTCTGACGTCACGTTGGGTTCTGACGTCAATCAGACGTTGGATTCTGATGTCAATCCGACGTTGGGATCTGACGTCAATCCGACGTTGGATTGAATGCCTCGTTTATAATGGGTTTTCATGTTTTTGAATCATCGCTCCGGCCTGACAGGGCATCATCACAATATGGTGAGGGGCGTAACATTTCCGTCACACGCTTGAGGTATTCGGCCAATCACAACGCACTGGATAGCTGGCCAATCAGAGCACACCTCGCTTTTCAGACCGATGAGCTTTGTAAAAATCGACACGTTTCAGAAAGACGGGGCATAGAGGAGAAACAATAATGTACAGTATGTGGAAAATAATGTGTTTTTTAACCTTAAACCGCATAAACACGTTTCATTACACCAAATACACAAAATAATGTTCTTTTTAGCAACATGATATGACCCCTTTAACTTTTTATTCATCAAAGAATCCATAGTATCACGTTCCAAAAAAAATATTAAGCAGCACAACTGTTTCCAACATTGATAATAAATCAGCAAATTAGAATGATTTCTGAATGATAATGTGACACTGGATTAATGACTGTTGAAAATTTTATTTCACAATATTAAAAAAAAAAAATCTGTATTTTTGATCATGCCTTGATGAGCATGAGACTTCTTTAAAAAAAAAAAAACATTAAAAATCTTACTGATCCCAAATTTTTTATGGAAGTTGAGGGAAGTTTCCTGTCTGAATATCTCAGTATAAAAAACAGGCAATCTCTGTTTTAGTTTTTCTTTATTGCCAGAAACAAGCTGTTCTGGTAAACCATACACTTTGCACACAAAAATAGTCTATTTATTTAAAAATGCAATCAACACCCATTAGTGCAGCTATGAATTAAGCACAGAGATTGTGCTTTTTGTCAAGCTGTGAAGAGCCCAGTGATCTTCGGTGCTGCATGAAGCCTTCTAATTGGCCGCGGCTGAGCCACCTCACACATTCAGCTTGTTAAATCTGAAAAGTCTGTCGCTGCCCTCAGGCCATTTGTCTCTGGAAATTTACAGGCCACAAACTCACAGACATGGTTCAAAACATTACTTCCGCTGACACATTAGTACTAAAATTGCTCTGTGTTCAGAAATTGAGCAAACAAATTTTAAGACATGGATACAAAGATGCAAACACAAACACAGCATTTACACAACACTGCTAGAGTTATCAATGAGGATTGCTTTTTTATTTAAACTTAGGAAGCTCAAGAACTGTGCTTGATATGTTTCTGACTATTGCTGTTTTGTGCTCATGGCTAGCTAGAAATAAATGATCAACATGATCAAAGAATCTGCATTTAAAAGCCCTACACCAGAAAACTAAAGTAGTAAGGCCAGCTATGATATGAAAATAGACGTTACAACCCAATACATACTCTACTAACTAGTACTAACTACTAACAAGCTCATAGATAGATACAGCAGCTTTGCTAGTGCTCTTACAGTGGAGGTCCATGGAGAGTATAATTGCATGTTTGTATGCAGATATTTACTAATTTATTTTGCACTGAACACACTGAATTTTGTTCTTGTTTCGGAGGGCAGCATGTTTATTAATGATGCCTGATGGATAGTCTGTCTCCCAAATGTTCCTGGTCTGACTACATGCCAAGCTAGATGGAGTAACTGTGTGTGTGTTTCACTATCCTTATGGGGACAAAATGTCAGAAAATATCCCCACAAGGATATCTGTAAGTGTGTCTGAAAGATGACTATGCAAGTCTAGGCAGTCTCAGAAAGAACAGCCATCACCGTGTCGGCCTGCTTAGCCAGCTTTGTGCTGGTGTGAGCGGACAGTTTGGACAGGGTGTCCCACAGGTTTAGAGACGTTATCTGCTCCCTTAACATGCCTGTAGGAGAAAAAGAAGAGGGTAAAGAGTAACACATAGTTTAGTTCAAAACCAGGGCTTGCTATTAGGGATGCATGATATTATCGGAACGATATCGGAATCGGCCGATAATGGCTTAAAATGTAAACATCGGCATCGGCCCGATATGAAAAATTATGCCGATATGCCTTGCCAATAAGAGGAATAACTCACATGTGCTCTGGGTGTGCTAGCAATAAGATTACATCAGCAGATATGGTCATTCTTGAAGCAAACTTTTGCCTGAATGGTGATTAGATTAGTTGTTTTGAATAATGCGTTATTTGTGCGAGAAAGTCAACAGTCACTAGCACGCACAACAGCAGCAGCAGCAGCGGCAGCCTCCCCCGGGTCCTAATGCTCCTCCTGTAAGTCGTTTTATTTTCTTAGGGGGCGCTGTTGGCCTACTTGTAATAGACTGAAAGTAAAATGCGTTTCTGATTAAATTAAGCAGTAATCAATGTCACAAAATCACGAGTATGCTTTGATTTAAAGTCAGAAGTTATAGCTTACATCACGGGTGCCCAAACTCGGTCCTGGAGGGCCGGTGTCCTGAAGAGGTTAGCTCCAACCCCAATTAAACACACCTGAACCAGCTAATCAAGCTCTTACTAGGCGTACTAGAAACTTGAAGGCAGGTGTGTTGAGGCAAGTTGGAGCTAAACTCTGCAGGACACCGGCCCTCCAGGACCGAGTTTGGGCACCCCTGGCTTACATGAATAAAAATCACAAAAATGACACTTGTAAATTAAATACTTTTATATATACAGATCTATTCATTCATGTGTAATATGTTTGTTTTTTTTCAAATGGATTATGAAACTTAAATATAAGGAACTCTTTTGCTTTAGATCATCTACAAATGTTAAATCTTCAAATAAAATGTTAAGGTTACCACTGCATTTGTCTGAAAAAAAAAAAATAAAATAAATAAATTAAATGCAGTAATTGATTTATAGTTAATGTATAGTTATTTTCAGCTTTCAGTGTACTCTCATTATAAAATAAATTCATTAATTGTTTATTTAATTCTAACAAGTAAGTTTTGTAAACTAACCAAAATTAAAAATAATTTGTTGATAATCTCTGCGCAGGAGAGACTTGGTGTTTTTATAACTGGTGTTTTTATAAAAGGAAATATATCGGTATCGGCATCGGCTATCGGCCAAAATTAGTTGAAAAATATCGGCATATCGAATATCGGCCAATATCGTCCAATCCCTAAAAATCCAATATCGTGCATCCCTACTTGCTATATTCACAGAATCTTGTAATTTCAATCTTCACAGAGAGTTTGATTAGTTAATAAGTAGTAATCTAATACAGAACTCTCAGGAAACTGAGTTCAGTCTTTGGTTGTTCCACAGTGTGTTATTTTGCAGTACTGACTAGAGTTGGCAAGGCTGCAGATGAGGCCTAAAGTGCTGAATTTGACCTCCACGGCCACAAGAGGGTTATCTAGCATCTTCTGCAAGGTGGGAAGGAGATCTGAATCCCGAAATGGTTCTTGGACTGCCTCTGCACAGAAGAGAAAGTGGCACATGTTTACTGGAATGTCTATTTGCACTATATGGCTATTTAAACTTACTAACTTTGCCCACTGTTGTCTGCTAGAGCCAAATAAAATTACATTAAGACACACATCTGATATCAGGAGCAGGGGTGTTGAGAGTACAGAAGGTGGATTTAGCTTTTGACACAACCAACTTGAGTTCGAATCAGCCTTTTTCCAATGCCATTCTTCTCCCTTTTCCTATCAAATATCAGCTTGTGATTTCAGGGTTTATCACAATTTATATATCTGTGTCTGCAGATTTACATAGAAATGCATATCTTTGAGGGTCGAGGATGGTTCTACATTCTGTTAATATAGTCTTACCGATGTTTATTGCAGAGGCAATGGCCAAAGCGACTAAAGCCTCATTCTGCATGATGACGTGCTCACTGGTTGCCATTGAGATGAGATGTTGGACTCCATCTGCTTTAATGACAGTGTGGATGACTTCCTTTAAAGACAACAGAGGGGGATATTTTATACAAGCAGGAGCAATGACTATAGTTACACATACTCTGTGTGTCTAAAAACTCACAGGGTTTCCGCTGTGTCTTATAAGAGCTGCTAATAGACGGTTGGCCTCGCCTCTGACACCGGCATGATCTTTAGCCTCGCACCACTCCATGACCCGTGCTAACAGAACCTCATCCTTCCCTAAAACTGAAGCCGCTTCCTCTACAATAGAAATGAAGAGAGAAAATATGCTAAAAAAATAAGTGTTGATACTTTAATATACAAATAAAAAAAGAGATACTGTTGCAGGTTTGTTTACCTCTTTAATTAGTAACTCAGATCACCTTTGGTAAGGGAAATAATAACTGGAGTGCAGACAGTAATTTAGTGTGTCAAAGCCATTGCAGGCCTTTTGTCTGAATACAAGGTTATCTAAAATAACACACTTCACTGACGGGCTGGAAATTACAGCCTCTACGTACCCTTTGTAAGGAGAAATGTTAATTCATCAGCCATCATAGTCATTTGGCAGGTAATTGTATAGTTTAGCAAAGCTTTTGTCTAAAAATTACAACATGTTGTTTGTCATGCCCTCCTCTTAAACAGCCAAATTTTACTTTTTTACTACCACTGGGACTGTCACACTTATTCAGTCTTTACATTTTATGCATTTAAGAGTCACTTTTCTCCAAAGCGACTTACATTGCATGCAAGTTCATTTTATAAGTTTATGCAAACTAGTCTCTTTAATCTGTGACCGAACAATTCACATAAATGCAGTTTTCTTGCATCATTACCTTGGCCGTCCACCATCATGCGCAAAGTGCCCAGCAGTTTGAACTGGACGGGGGGCATGTCAGAGCGCAGAAGGGTCCTGATCCTCTCTGTGACTCCATCCTCCAACATACGCACCTTATTGGAAGCTACATCAGGAAAACAGAGAGAGCAAGATGACAGATCTAACCACAGACAAGCATAACAGAAAATATAAACCTGCTAAAAAGTCCAATCTGTACTGGCAGTATGTTCTTTCTAGTGAAGTTGGCTGACCGAAGAAGTCTTGCTGGTTAAGTTGGTTAAGAAGCCTGCTGGAAACACCTACACACTTGTATCTGTCCCTGCAATAAACTACACTATATGCAGGTGATAACCCATGTTGTTCTTTACAAACTCAAAAAAATTTTTTTCAAATACTACTGAATCTTTATAATAAAATGTATCACAGTTTTCACCAAAAATATTAAGCAGAAAACTGTTTTCAACAATAAGAAATGTTTCTTGAGCACCAAATCGGCATATTAGAATGATTTCTGAAAGATTGTGTGGCACTAGACTTTCAGACTAGAGTAATTAATGTCTGCTGTAAATTCATTACGTTTATAATATTTCACAATATTACTGTTTTTACTGTATTCCTGGTCAAATAAACACAGCCTTGGTGAGCATAAGACTTACACATTAAAAAAATCTTACTGACTTTTATACAGCATATACTGAAAAGGAAAGCAGAACCTGGGATGGCAAGATTTCTAAGTGCACTGAGGCCAGCATGCTGCACAGATACATCTCCCTCTGCTACATGCTGCTCCAACAGGTCCAGAATATGAGGAACAACTCCTAATTCCAACATCTTTACACAGTTGCTGTCTAAGAACAAAAGAAAGAGAAAACTATGCTCAGTAATTTTAACTGCAGTAACGTTTGAGTGATAATTTCAAACAAAAACTTTATCATACTCTACAACAACTCCATATTTATCTCCTCACCATTTCTGGCAAAGTTAGCAATGGCCAGGGCTCCTGACAACTGCAGCTCAGTATTTGATGACTGCAGCCAGGAGAGAACATCCTGATACACCATCCCCGTCCCTTCCCCAAAACACTTCTGCATTGATTCATCTGTAACAAAAGGCAGATGATGCTAGAAAAGGACTAAATTCTTAAAATAAAATAAAACAGAATTGCACTACTCTTGCACTGACTGCATTGTTGACATTTTCATTTGACTCCCTTATTGTCTATGGTTGATAATCTAATGGATTCATAATAAAATAGTCTAAATAGATAAAAAACAATTCCATTGTAAGATGATGTTATTGGTGAAGTAATGGAGAGAGACCTACCTCCCAGTAGGAGGGTCACTATGAGGTTTGAGCCCACTTTTATGCTGCAGAGGTCATGTGTGTCAGAGCCACCCTGAAGAGTTCGAATCATTTCAGAGAGAGCCTCGGGCACGCCTGCTTCCACAAACTGCAGTTTCAGAGCATCTAGAAGACATGAACATGCTGTCACACAGGGAGTTGCAAGGGCACACACAAGTACATTTTTAGTTCTCTTCTAGACAACATCACATAGAATAGTGACTGAGGCAAAATTTCAACCAAAGTGCGCTATACGAATAATGTTATATGATGCAGGCTCACATATAGATCTGGTTTGAATATTATGCTGCTCACCACTCTCTCCCAGTGACCCAAGAACCTCTAGTATGAGATGCCGGCGTTCTGCATCTGGTGCCCGCTTCAGCTGATAGGTCAAGACCTCCGCCACACCCACTTCCACCAGAGCCTCTCGTGCAGCATCTAGTAAATCACAATCAGTCACTAGATATTAGAAATATCATGAGAAAAAATACCCGAGTGTTTCTGTAAATAAGAATAATTGAGAATGGGGTGGTTATGAAAACAAGACTGCCTCAGTCTTGCAGATGCACAATATAGTGGTAGCATATTGGTTATTGTATGTCGGTTTAGACATATTGGCCAGTTTTGTGTATTATGTAATTGTGCATGCTCTTTCCCCCTATTTTTACATTTAAATTACATTTGTCATCATCTAAAGCTCACTTAATGGTAATCTTTAAAAAAAAAAAAAATGAAAACATTTAATAAAACTGTTAAATGTAATCATTAGAAAATCTCAAAATGAATATCCATTTTTCATATAGTACATTATTATGTTGTTGTGATGCCTAAATTCACTATTTACTATTTAAAATGATTCATTTTAGATTAATAGATTAATTTCTTGATTCTTTTTTTAATACCAGCCATTTATCGTTATGTAAATTTTAAAAAATGAATTAATTAATAGTCGTGTATTGTTATGAAAATCAATCAGTCAATCAATAAATGCATACATACATAGGTATCCACTAGAATTTTAAAACTGGTATATTGCTACTCAGTGTGACAATGTCCAGTCTGTTAGTGTTTTTATTATATATGATTTTAAAGCTTCCCTGCTCTCTATTTTTATCTTACCCACATCAGCAAGGTTGCAGAGTGCCAGCAGGCAGACGTTTACCAGCGGGTCATTCTCAGGATACTGCTGCATTATGGCCACCAGCCTGGGGATTACACCGTTCTCCACCAGCTGCGTCTGCTGAACAGCTGAGAGAGAGAGAGAGAGAGAGAGAGAGAGAGACAGGGAGGACGGGTGAGTGGGCAAGCACAGACAGCCAAGAGAGGAATGGGCATTGCAGCTATAGAAGAGCTATAGAAGAATATAATGGAGAAAAGAGCACAGGGAATGAGTGGTAATTTATTTTATTCTGAATGTCAGTAATGAATACTCAATATGAACAGGATGTCGTAAGCCAAGCCTCAACAAAACAAGAGCAGAATATTTGTATTATAACTTCATATTTACAGCATCTTGTTAGATATAGGACATTTTTACTTATAGGACTGATCATAGACAGCATAACCAACCTGAGGAACAGCTACCAAGCCGTCATTGGAATATGAAATTCAACATAGACCTGGACAGAAGTGCTGGTGCTTTCTAGAAGAACACTTTCAGCACTAAGACTGAGAAAACTAGGCCAGGAGATGGCAATAGAAGAGAAAGACAATCCAAGGACTTATAAAGACAAGCATCCCTCCAAACAAGATGTCTTTATACCACACTCAGAAAAAAAGGTACAAAAGCGGTCACTGGGGTGGTACCTCTTCAAAAGGTACACTTTTGTACATTTTAGGTACTAATATGTACAATTTAGGTACTAATATGTACCTTTAAGGTACCAATATGGACTCTTTAGGTACAAAGGTGTGCCTTTTGAAAAGGTACCGCCCCAGTGACAACTTTTGTATCTTTTTTTCTGAGAGTGTAGATGCAGACCAACAAACCATAATACCAGGAGAACTGCAGGTTCAAGAAGTTGAAGGATGAACAGAATCAAGATTCTGACATTTACTATTCATATTAACTCTGTGGTAAGAAAGAAAACTGTTTCTAAGTGGAATTGTGCGACCAACTGGAGACACATAAAGACTGTCGGTGAGAAACACGATCAGCTTGACTGCCACTATCCAGATCCAATGCACTCACCATTTTCAAAGCAGATACGTCCAATTGCTCGGCCCGTGTGCAGGAGCTGGTCTTGGTCTGGGCTGTTCAGTAAAGGCACTAATGCGGTCACCAGACCTGCTTCAATACAGCGCTCCCTCACAGCAGCTAGCACACAAACAAAAATAATGGTTGCAAAAAGTTTTGTTTGGTTTTTGGGGGGGTTTTTTTGCTGAGATGCCACAGAAGAACCATTTTGGGTTCCCCAAAGAACCTTTCAGTGAACAGTTCTTAAAATAACCATTTATTCTTAGTGAAAATTTAGACGTTTAGACATTATTTAGTCCCTCTATCAAGCTATTTATAATATAGGGTTTTGCTGAAAGTTTTATCATCATTGTGGGGACGTTAGGTTCATACATGGTTACAAACATGAACATTTGTAAACATTTTTAGTGAAAGTCATGAAAATTTCCGCCACAGTATAATTTCCAGCACATCTCAATACGTTGTCTGAAATGTAAATTGCACTTTGTGTTAGAAATGACACTAAGGGAAATTATATTTTTTAAACTTTTTTTCTGTAATAAAATGACAGATTCTTTTGTCTTGCTAAGGTTAATTTCATAGCTAGCATGTATCCTAAATACAATTCAATCATATTTTCACACTTACAGTAACATAATTTGACAAAACTATGGCTTGACTGGAAATGACACATAATGAAAATTATTCTGTTCAAAAGTAAAATTTACCTTGATTTCTCTGTTTCCTTCACATATACATGTCTCATATTTACATTTACAATTTTATCCAAGTGACTTACAAATGAGGAACATAAGCAAGTCACTACAGAGCCAATAATATTCATAGTACATTTCATTTCCAAAAAAAAAAAACTACTATGGTCAAATTGGTGGTGGTGTAAATGGCAAAATTCTGTCCCTCATTGATATAAATCATTTACATTTACATCAATACATTTTGAAATGGTTTGTTTATTTAACACTTTGTGTAGATTATCACAGTTTTAATCTATAAATAAAAGGCATTTGAAAATAATTTCTATGCATAAGATTTTCATAAAACAAAAACAACAACAACCCATGAGACATAAAAGTGTCCAAAGCTGAAGAAATACCCATATAAGCAACAAACTGTATTATAAATCTCATTTACCTTCTCTGGCCATCTCTGCCACCAGTAAGGTGACCTGAGAGGTGAGGGGACTCTTCTTCCTCAGGACTTGAGCAAGTATGAGCAAAACACCACTGGACACTATTTTCTCTGCTGTTCCTTTCTCTGGGGATAGAAATAAATGTGATTGTTTTCTTCGCATGTTGGTAATTTCATATACTTATATCATATAAATAAATGTATGTGTTTATTTGGCTAAAATACTTTATAGGTATGTGTGCTCTGTTTTTGTATACTGGATATCACCACTAAATAAAACCAAACTGAACACTTTAACAAAGCTTCCCTATTTTTCAAATCAGTGTCAAATCAAGTTCTGACTGCACTTTCTTCCTGATAGCTCATCCTGTTACTTCACATTTTATTTTATCTCCTCCCTCAGGTTTTGTTCCGTGCACTTCAGGGATGCTTTGACACCGAGGCCTCAGAGTAATCCGTTCAAATTCAAAGTGGTATATGAGGATCTGCTTCGGAGACAGAGATACTAGCAGGAGGAAATCTGTCATTAAAGCATGTTTTCCTCAAGAACAATTTCCACAAGGGCCACAGTGGCAGGTCAAGCTGTCAGAGGAAGCCTAGCTGCCATGGTGACATCTACTTTGTGTTCTTTTGTGGGGGCTGCTTTTCCATTTTTAGATGCATTTGTGATCCGAAAACACAAGGAGTGTGCCAAGAAGGACAGCTGGTGCAAACTAATTTGCGAGAATGAGCAGAAGATGGGGAGTGAAATGGAGAAAAGAAGAGAAAGATTAATGAGATTAACCCGTTCTCTCCTTTGCCTTCCCTCTCTCCCTCTCTCAAATGTAAATGCGGATTACTTGTCTCCTACTTGAGCCCCAAATCTGCTAGCAGGTAGATAAACTGACCCTCTGCTGCCCCCTACATTGGATTGTCTTCCTACACACACACACACACACACATACACACATATAGTACTTCAAGGAGGCAGAGGCAAATAGCAGCTCACAGCAGGATGAGTGTGTAATGAGTGCGATGCTAAATGGTACACTCACTCAGTAAGGCTTCTAGCAACAACAGACGTCACTTTCACATGTGATCACGCTTTTTACAGGCTCTCATAAGGGTCACGGCACCAGGATTGGATGTTGCAATAGACAAACGTATAGATATGAATGAAAAAACAGGTTTATGGAATGATGGGTTGACAGATATATAATTAGATCGAAGGGTAGTTAATTGGTACATTGGCGTAAACTCACTCTTCTCTAATAGGAGATTGAGCAGAACATCCAGATGAGGCTTCAGCTCCTCCTCCACCAGCTCTGTGCTTACACTGATGGCTTTCAGGGCCTCACTGAGACATTCTGAAACACAATCATGAGCGTCGTCACCAACACCACTGCACAACATTTCAAACTAACAAGACATTTTCATGATGATTCATAACCATCTCCGTTATACTACAGATAGAGTTGAGTTTATCCATGTATTCAGTGAATTTGCCATGCACATTATCAGACTAAAATATAAAGAAGTAAACTGAATGTCTGTATTATGATTTGTCTCTATCTATCTACATCTGTATCTATCTATCTATATCTATTTATCTATATGCACATCTGCATCTATCTATCTATCTATCTATCTATCTATGTTGATATTGAATATTTATTTGTGCATGCTAATTTACTCTATTTTTCATTTAGATTATGTTTAAACATTTACTTTTAAAGCAATTGCAATTCAAGCATTTAAAGCAATTGATTCCAAGTCAACATGAAAAGGAAGCTGCAATTGTTTGTCATCCCTATTCTGACAGATATTTGAGTGAAATGGTTTCTTAAACAAGAAAAATGTAGAATGGGACCTGATTTTGTACATTGGGAATTGATTATAAGTCATTATAGAAGTCATTTTTTTCATAGAAATAACAATGCGTATGGATAAACTATTCTATATATCTATCTCTATCATTGTGTTGATATTGAATATTTATTTGTGCATGCTAATTTACTCTATTTTTCATTTAGATTATGTTTAAACATTTACTTTTAAAGCAATTGCAATTCAAGCATTTAAAGCAATTGATTCCAAGTCAACATGAAAAGGAAGCTGCAATTGTTTGTCATCCCTATTCTGACAGATATTTGAGTGAAATGGTTTCTTAAACAAGAAAAATGTAGAATGGGACCTGATTTTGTACATTGGGAATTGATTATAAGTCATTATAGAAGTCATTTTTTTCATAGAAATAACAATGCGTATGGATAAACTATTTATAATAAATATTGCAATATTCCACAAAAAAATAAGGAGTGTCAATTTTGATTCTATGGTGGTATTAAAGTTGAAATGAAGATCAAGCAATGTCAGCAAAGCAATTATCATCCTGTGGATAAACACGTCGATGTGATTTAATCTGCTGTGACATATCCCTATGTATATGTCTCTATAGTATACACTATCTGCAGCACACTATGACGGTCATTCCCCAGGCACACGAAGCAAACAGGGCCAGAATAAGAGAGTCTGTAAGTAATCACCCCGATAATCCCTGGTAAGCAGAGTAAAATTAGACATAGAGGAGGGCTATCATACCTTTCCCTTCCCCACACTCCCTGTGATCCATTCAAGCTCTCTCCATTATAGTTGTAAAGGGCAGGCTGGAAAGCTGCAGTGTGTATGAGAACTGGGCGGGGTTGAGGATACCCTGGGTCTGGGGTGTCTGACTCCCAGCAGTGCCCTTATAAAAACACCTACACGCTGAGGATACACCTCTTAGACAATGGGGTTCGGCTCACCAGGAGGGTTACCATTCGATTGCTACGACCCTAAGAAAGTGTGACCTTTAGATGCAGACGGTGTATCTGTTCAAAGTTATACCTTGTAATTACAGTTAACAACTTGCAGCAGAAGCTCAAAAAGGATTTACAAAGAAGAAGAGATTTGAATCACTTACCTAGGGTGACCATACCATTTTCACAGGACGCGTCCTGTGAAAATGGCACGTATGGTCACCCTAACTTACCTATGTCTGCCATGACCACAGGTCCACTGAATCTCTCTCCGAGTCTCGGCGGCGTGTGGTTAGAGAGGCAGCCCTCCACGAGACAGGATGGACAGCTCCAGCCCTGAGATCGCCTAAAGACAGTGAAGCAACCGTGCCTCGCCTCTCCTCTCCTCCTCACCCTTCCCGTTTGTGCTGATCACACATGCGTATTCCTCTGGTCCCTCGCTGTCATTCACTCTCTCACTTTCACTCTGCACCTCTCAGTGACGCTGCATCCACACTCTCTCTCTCTCTCTCTCTCTCTCTCTCTCTCTCTCTCTCTCTCTCCGATGCAATCCTCCCCACCCTGGTCCTCGGCTCTCTGGCAGTATTCTTGCTGCCTCTCCCTCCCTCCTCATAATACACTCTTAATCCTAAAGCTGCTCAAAGCTCATCAGTTGACAATTAGCCCTGGGAAGACGCTGAGGCTGACACTCTACCCTTAGTTCTTCTTAGACGTGTTTTCCATTGCAGTTGCACTCCTCCATCTTTGGGTGTTATTACAGCACAAACGTGAAACATGAACACTGGGCCTGTTGCCCAGGGGGTCTGGCGGCTATTTATCAAGATATTAGCATGGCCGTCTCAGTGGGGAAGACTCGTTTAAAGGGGTAGTTCACCTAAAAAATGAATTTCTTTATCATTTAATTATTTTATGTAATTCCAACCCGACTTCATTTCCTGTGTGGAATACAATGGAAGTCGTTTAGCAAAAGCTGCTGTATTTCTTTACAATGAACATGGATGGGGACCACTGACCAGGGACAGCTGTGTGCAGCCTGGACATTCTGCCTGGTAACTGCTTTTGTGTTCCACGTAAAAAAGAAAGTCATTAGGGTTTGGAACAACATGAAGGTATAGAGCCATTCACACCAAGAGCATTATTGATAAATATATTTGTGTCCACACCAACAGACATTAGTGCATTACAATTTATTACAAGTGCACTAGAGTTCTGCCATCTGTCACTTTAAATGCTTTAGTGCTTTAAAGTCTTGGATTCTGATTGGCTGTCAATGTTTTTAGATGGCTTATCTGTAGTGCACATTTATAATAAATAGAACATTATCGTGCACTTTTGTGGACGCTAATACATTTATCGTTATAGTTGCCTTTCTTGTTGTAAACAGGCCTAAATGATTCCTGATTCCAACAATATTGCTCCTCTTTGTTGTTATCATTATACAGGTACATCTCAATAAATTAGAATGTCATGGAAAAGTTCATAATACAGTTCATGCCACTATCAGTCACTTGCAGAGTTAAGGATTTTAATGGCATTGGGAATAAAAGACCTCTTAAACACCTTTTTGTTTGCTAAAGGAATTCGATAGCATCTTCCTGACCTCAAAGGCTCAAACTTACTAACGAGAGGATGAGAACTATCTGCTAGAATACTCCTCACCACCTTCTTTGTCCTTTCAGTGTAGAGTTGTGTTAAGGGCTTCTGTATCCTACCTACTATTTTACTTGCCATTACCACAATTCTGGACAGTTTGTTCTTGGATTTGCAGTTTAAATGATCGTACAAGGCAGGAATATGAAAAGTGAATACACTCTCAACAATGGATTTGTACATTAGTTCTAGAATATCCTGACTGACACCAAGGCTGCTCAGTTGTCTAAGAAGAAAGAGTCGCTGTGAACATCTTTTGAAAATATACTCTGTGTTTTCAGTATAACACACGTGAGAATCCAAAACTGAACCAAGATATTTCAAATTTTGCACAATTTCAACTTGTTGGCCCTCAAGTAAAATTACTGAAATAAATGAACTTTTCCACGACATTCTAATTTATTGAGATGCACCTGTAGTTGAGGTGTGGACTTATGTAAATGATGACAGGATATTCATTTTCGGTTGAACTGTCCCTTTAAATCTTGTCATGGTCCTCTGAAATGTATCTGTAAGTGTTTAGTGACAGTAATAAAATATTACTGTGAAGGGAAGACACATCTGCATCAAATTAAAACAGATGACCTTTAGGGCAAATGACGCAAATGTTGTTACGACTACAAGGAGTGTTTACATTTTAATTATGAAGCTTCAGCCAAGCAGAATTAAAACAGATGTTAAATATTATCTGTGTATCTGCAACATCATCAACGCATCATCAAAAATAGCAATTTAGCAGTCATTGAAAAGACACAAATTAGAAAATCAAAATAAAATGTACCAAAAATAACACATCCAAGTCTAACGGACTGTATAGTAGTTTGATTTACAGTATACCATGATACTGAAAAATTAACATATCCATTGTGTATACAAAGAATATCATGGTACTAGCAGAATCAGAATCAGAATCAGAATGAGCTTTATTACCAGGTATGTTCTCACATACGAGGAATTTGTTTTCACGACAGAAGCTTCCGCAGTGCAACAGAATGACAGAGACAGAACAAAAACACAGATAATAAAAGAATAAAAAAGAAATAGAACAAGTAAATAAGGAATAACAATATATAAATTGACAATTGTATGTGCAGGTATATTACAATAGACAGTTTTCTTTCTTTACCATAACAAGACTTGGGGGGGCCTTCTCTCTAGGGAGAATTGTATGCACAAAGGAACCATTCTATGTATGGAAAACTGTATGGAATATGTACCCCACGCCTTAAAATCCAACCTGTATAAAAGGGGAGACAGAAAGACATTCTGGAGATGTTTTGCTGCAGAGAGCATCTCCGCTTTATTCTCATTGATGATGTAATAAAATGTATCTTCTGGCATCAAAACTCAAGACTGAGTGTGGTTCCTCAGACGAGCGGCAGAAGACACCACAAATTGGCACCTGTGATGGGACTGGAAAAGAGCAGAGGAGTGGACAACCACTTTGGGCTAACTGAGACGGGCAACACAAACACAGTGGCCACCGAATAGGTAAGCAATTTTGCTTTTATAATTCATTTGTGTTGTTTGCTGGTCTGCTCTTAGTGGTAAGGACACTTAAAATCTGCTCTTCCAGAATTAAAAATAAATAAAACGCCAGTCCTACGGATACCGCTTTGAGGAAGAAAAAGGTGTAAGGAGGCTCAAAGGGCTGCATGGGTAGGCAGAAATCCCTGCTGGGCGCTGATTTTTTACTGAGTTGAGGGATCCTGAATCACAGCTACCAAAACCAGAATTTCATGGCACAATGATATATAAGCCAGAAAGATAAAAAAAATTAAAATAAATAAAAATAAAGAAAGATAAAATAGAACAAATAGGGCAATTAATCTCTGCTATGATGCTACCAAAAAGACTAGCAATAATAAAATGTCAGGCACACAAGAAGGGAAATGATTATGTTATTAATGATATTAAGGGAAACAATGCAGCAAATATAGAAGCTAAAAAAGCTTCAGGGTGTCAAGTAGCAGTATTAGCACCTGTAGTACTTATCAAACCTCAACCTCAATTAGAGGATATAATTCTAATTCAACAACAAGCAGGCCCCTATGAACAATCAATGTGGCACCAAAGGGGAGCTAAAAAAGACTCACAAGAGATCTGGCGTACACATGAAGGAAAAATGGTTGCACCTACTTCACTTTTGAATATTCTTATTGCAGACGCGCATGGTTTGGACCATTGCGCAAGGGGGGAAGTGATAAGAAAAATTAAATATTAATCCAAATAGGAATTAATCAAGTATAATCATTATGAATATAGCCATTTAAATATCCAGTTATACTTCCATTATAATCCCATATGCCTGTGTGTAGAAACAGGCCTACGTGGCAGAATGTACAGACCTCAGATGAGAAACTTCTGGGAAACATAAGTGGGGGCTTTCTTTCTTTACCATAACAAGACTTGGGGGGGGCTTCTCTCTAGGGAGAATTGTATGCACAAAGGAACCATTCTATGTATGGAAAACTGTATGGAATATATACCCCACGCCTTAAAGTCAGAACTGTATAAAAAGAAGACAAGATGATCATTCTGCAGATGTTTCGCTGCAGAGAGCATCTCCGTTTTATTTTCATTGATGATGTAATAAAATGTATCTTCTGGCATCAAAACTCAAGACTGAGTGTGGTTCCTCAGACGAGCGGCAGAAGACACCACAGTAGCTGAGCTGAACCAGACAGTTATAGAAGTGCAGAGGACGGATTAAATGATAGCAGAGTAGAACTGTTTCAGCAGCTCCTGTGGCAGGTTGAACTCAGATTTATTAGCAGGAAGGCCTCATGTGTCAGTAGACCCATTGTTTAAGCATAGCATCATACATGTACAAAATAACAGGTTAGTGCCATGGTACTTTTTGGCTCTAATAGTGTTAATAATTTACTTAGAAAATGTAAAAACCAAAAAAGCCTATGTTTATCTTTTATTCAGAATTGTGTGGCTGCGCTGCAGTCTGTGCTTCAATTTAGACCAACAAAAGAGCTCCCAGAGTCATTTGTTCATCATTTCCATATAATGGTTTGCAGCAGTAGGTGGCAGTATGAGGCTGTCAATTTAGTCAAACCAGTTGAGAAGAAAATGTAGCTTTGTGTTTGATGGCTCTAAAAGGAATTGTTGACATATTTTTATAGAGTATTAAAACTAAATTGCAGATTGTCATGAAGGTGATGTAAATAGTTGCATGACAAGAGCCATTTAATTCCAGTATATTTGCTCATATTAGGCTTGTATTACGGTAAAATTTCAATGATCACAGTGATCAGAGTCAGTTATTCAGACTCACTGTCAATATATAACCAGATATATTTGAATATGCTTTAGTTTAAATGATAAAAATTATATTTTTCACATTATAAATAGCATATTTTAAACATTATTTGTCACCAAAATAATAAATTGTCACTAAAACATGCACAGAAGAGACACCATTTATTGTACTCGAATATCATTAGTGTCAAAGGCCTCTACAGGCACATGTGAATGATTTGAAATTGCTCTTATAACAGCTTCTAAGCCAAATCCAAACAGGCAAAACACAACAGCAGAAAACAATCAGGGAACTCACATCTGCTTAAACAATGGGTCTACTGACACATGAGGCCTTTCCTGCTAATAAATCTGAGTCAGGAGATCAAGGGGTAGGGCAAAAAGTCAAATGTCACACTAAAAACATCCATTTTGACCCAAATTCACGAGTAGAGGAATTCAGTTCTTGTGTTGTCCAACTACAATTGACCAGTTCAAGAAGAACACATCTCCATGAGACAGTATTGTCAATATTGACAATATATATACTACCATTCAAAGTTTGGGGTCATTAGAATTTTTAAAAAATGTATACTTTTATTCAGCAAGGATGCATGAAATTGATTAAAAGTGACAGTGAAGACATTTATAATTTTACCAAATAAATAAATAAAAAAATAAATAAAAAATTCAAATAAATACTGTTCTTTTGAAAATTCCTATCAAATAATGTAACCAAAAATGTATCACCATTTCCACAAAAATATTTAGCAACACAACTGTTTTCAACATTGATAATAATAATAATAATAATAATAATACATGTTTTTTTAGCACCAAATTAGCATATTAGAATGATTTCGGAAGGACCATGTGACTCTGAAGACTGGAGTAATGGATTTCATCCGCTAACAACATTTACACAAACTGATTCATTACGACAACACTCACCCACCAGACTATCATCATGGTGTATCATCAATATCATGTGAGGAGCACAATTGAAGCCACCATGGAACAACTGCAAGCCCAATCACATAGGGTTGCTATTTCTATGATATTTGATGGCAATATTAGTCATATTTATGGACACTTTTGCTTTAAATAGCTTTCTTTTCTTACAGACAGTCCACGTAAAGTCTTACATACATTTTGAGAATGTCCAACAGCAATCATTAAATAATTCATTAAAACAAATAAACAGTACGAATCACTATTGCAACAGCCTTGCAATATAACGTGAAGGAACAAAGTCAAAAGATGCGGGACTGAGGTGAAGTAATTGCTCTACAGTATGCACTGTTGACCAGACAGACTTCATTAGCTAATGGATCTGCCTTGCATTAATCAATTCACAATTCCAGACGGTCCTCTGAGAGACCAGACTGCCTCTGTTCTCCTTGCTGGTTACACACACACACACACACACACACACACACACACACACACACTCACACACGCTTTTGTCCTATGCCATTTCTGTCTATTCCCCATGGAGAAAACCTTAATACCTTCTCACCCTCATATTGTCTCACAATGTCTGTCTACTGTACATGTGTGAAATTAAATGCAGGGAATAATTAAATTAATGAATCATATAGGGACAATAAGTGCATGTATTTGCCGGAGAGGCAGAGCTGAATTAAGACCTCAAAGATGCAAAACAATCCTCTTTATGGAGCGTATTGGGGTAACACAAGAAACTTTGCACATTCTGTGTGTATTTACAGTACACATAATTTTCAGTGTTTGTACAGTGTATGTGTGCATGTACTGTCCCTGAGCTTCTGAATGTCCTTGTTTGGCAGATGGGGGTCTGGACAGAGAACCTCTGTGTCTGTGGCATGACATAATGTGCCATCTGAGAAAAAGGCCCACACCATGACATCTCATCAAAAATTCATCATCATCATACACTCAGGGGGCTTCTACTCTCTCCCCAGGATACGTCTCCTATTATCATAACATTTAATATAAAAGACTAAACGAGAAGACTATGTCTATGAGTTCCATTTGACCAAAAAGATTGGGGAGAAGTGTATAAAATCTGACAATATAAAATTAAGAATTAACAGCATGGTGGAACCTGTCACATTAACTAAGAGAAATTAAAATAGGAATTAAAATAAGAGAAAGCTAGATAAAAGCATGATCAGACTTAATTAGTAAACTATTACACAATTTTTGGTGGGTCACTTTTGTTTTTTTAATCAAAATTCTATAAAGCTGAAAATGATTATTTAATTTTGTTTCATTGCTCTATGGACAAATAAAGCTTAAGCCTCAAAGTCTTTGTTAATTCCTTATCCCCTGACTGTAAGTTATACAGAGTTTAATGATATTATATATCACGTTACATAGCCGCTGACAACCATTAAACTCATTCTAAAATTAGAGTGAGAGATTATTACTGAATTATATCTGAGACATTTCAATAGCTTGATTCCCACAGTAACCTTAGCTATTCTTTTTCATATTATCACTGAATATAATCCAAGACCACATGTGTTGCATCGTCACCTACTGTGACTCTATGATAGGCTTGGATTAACCAATTATCACTTGAGTCATTCAATCTTGCTAATATGCTTTAACTAGTAGTAGTCCAGATATTTGGCTGGATCATGTGATGAAAGAGAGTCTCAAAGGAGATCTATCTGCATTCTTACAGGTTACAGGGTCGCCTTACAGAGCAGTAAGGTAGGGGAACAAATATTCAGTGCAACAATGAGGGAGGAGAATGTCATGACCTCGAGTTGGTCTGGTATGTTTGTGCAGCTTATGCAATTCATTGAGCAAGCACAGCTGACTAAAAAGGGGAAATGATAAAGGGAAATATGGTTAAATTAAATGCTTAGTTGAGAAAGTAGAAACTTTCACTGATTAACGTGGTCACAGATTATCCTTTTAGTTTTATGGGCCCCAGCTGTACATTGAAGTATTCATAGTTTAGACTTTCCAAACTTATTTCATGGTGCAAAAATATACTAGAATCTTAAGGTCTATATTTATAGACCAACTTTTTCTAGAAGCAATTAGATTAGAAAATGGATTTTTCTAAGAGAGCATATGGCACTGAAGTCCTGACACAAACCAAACTATCAATGTGTTCACAGTCCAATAGCCATATAGTTCTAAGAGGGAAAAAAAGTAGTTTTGTCAGGCTTCTTGAATGAAGCTTGAAATAAATTGTTTTGAGGAATGATTTATAATTGAGAGCTTGAGAGAAAACAGTCTTACCAAAAATAAAAAAAACTTAATTTAGTTCAGTCAAGCAAACAGGAGCAGGAAAGGTCAAAGTTCAGGGAGGGGCAGTCTTTGTTTCTTAGGTATTGTCCATGCCAACACATTCTGCTGGCACGTGAAAAAACTATACAGACAAACAACACTGCGACTGAATTCGGAGCTACACTTACATGCACTGCACTGCAATTTGATTTATTTTATAAAAATATTTAATGATATCTCATTTTCACAGTCCACGTGTTGTGTTTTAACTTGCCTTTAACTCATGATTTGTAACTTGCCTCAGAGTTGAACTCTGCTAATAGGAAATCCTGAAATGGAATAACTTTACAAATTATAAACAGTTCTGAACATTCCAGGAACACTTCCCAATCTAAGCATGTGCAACAAATCAGCCAGTTTATGATCCTGATAGTTGTTCCATCTGGCTGAAAACTCAAGGTAGCCTTGTTACAAACAAGCAGAGACACAGTCAGAATACCAGAGCAGATATGAGGACAAGCTGCCATTTAATGGAATGCATGGACAAGTTGGAGTTCATCGTGTAAATAATGCAAACAAGTCAAACATACCTTATTATGTTGCATCATTCGCTGTGAGCAAATATTGCCTTATCTTTATATTCACTTAAAGTTCCATTATTAACATTTGGACAGAAACCCTGCAAGCAAATTCTTATCTCTCCACTACGGCATGACTTATGGTTAGCCAATCCATCAAAATCTATCTCTCTGCAAAGTAGAAGAGAAAACAACATGGTCATTACAACTTTGTCTCTGCACGTTTATAACTGGAGCTGCATACATAAGGTGAGTTTCCATTTGATAAGCCCCATTCATTTAGAGTGAAAAACATTACATAATTTCAAGTTTTTTATGTAAGTAGCAATTAACAGCATTTGTGGTGTTACATTCGGTCAAATCCATGCAACAATGTTTCTTAATCAGCTTAATATCTAATCTGAATGACCTGTTTTCTGGAGAAAACAGGAGAGGAAAGCTTTGGTTTTTCTTAATGTACAGAAAAAAAATAATAATTTGAAGTAATTGTCTTTTACTGGCAATTTAAGGACATAAAAATTGTTATATATGATAAACAATAGTTTTCATCTTAGTTGTTTAACACTGCACATCAAGTCTGGTCTGGCTAGTTTGGCACCCTCACAGGACCCAGCTGTGTCTTAAGTGTGTAAACATGTCCTGAGTAAAACTTTTACTGGAAAACCTGCATCACCTAAAGGCATCCTGTCCTGATGTTTACAATTAAGCACATGTCTAGTTCTTGTTAAAAGTAAATGAGTTAATCCTTATGTTTGTACTAGGTGTCAGCAAATTTCAGAATTTGAAGACTTGCTTTCGATTAATTTCACGAGTTGAAATTCAAATTCCAGGTGAACCAGCCTTAGAAACAACTCTGATTTGCACTAGATTTTACCACATTCCCAGTGTAATTGCCCCTGGATTAGTGTATGAATAAAATGAGTTTTTCATAAAATGGCTCATAATAACTAAAGTACAATAATCACTGAACAAACTGTGGTTGTATAGGCTATATGAGGAACCATGCAAAGGAAACACAACTCACCAACAGTATTGGGATAATGAGACTAAAGGGAGACATTTATATGCAATACAAAAGAAAGTGGGAAAAGGTAGAAAAAGTGGGAGAAATAGGAGGGAGGAAAGTATAATTACAAGACTAAGAATGGGACATACAGGTTTGAATAAAACATTACATTTAATATCTAAACATCCAACGGGATTGTGTGAGAAATGTGGACAGAGTGAAACTGTAGAACACGTGATTATTAATTGTAAGGGTTATGATGAAGAAAGAGAAGTGCTAAGAGAAGTATGGAAGAATGAAGGAAAAGAGTTAACATTAAAGAATATATTAGACTCAGATATAGGAAATAGTACGATAAATGTGTTGTTTCAGTTTCTGAATAATACAGGTTTAATGAAGAGAATGTAGGATAAGTATATATAGAGAGGTAGAAGTATGGGATGAAGACGCTAAAATAGTGTGGGTAGAAGGGAAAGTATATCTGAAGTTTAAATAAGGATACAGTGGGATACTGGGATTTAAAGGAAATTGGGGTGGAAACTGGAGGAGCTGAACACGCAGCGCCAGTGTGTTTTTTATTTATTTATTTATTTTTTATTTTTTATTGGGGGGTGTTAGAAAATGTTAAGAGATAGAGGAAATGTTTCTGATCCAAGCTACCTGATGATGGCGAGTAATGCACCGTTAAGTGCGGTTGCCAGTAAAAGAAAGAAGAAGAACAAACACAACTCACGATACTTTTACGACACTGTTGGCAGCGGTAACCATAACAACCGGTAGAGAACGCTTTCCGACAGAAAATGGCGACTTACATATGAGGACGTGAAGTAAGAAGTACTCGGCAATGACATTTTAGTTATTACTTATGTTCTAATATTAGGCTACGTTTCTTTCTTATTTTGGATTTAATGTTTGTACCAGCTCGGGAGGAGACATTATAGAAAGGCGATGAGTGGATCTGTGATTCAAGAGAAGGTTGCTAAACTGTTGAGCAGGCAAAATGGAAAACCCGTACTGAGACCCATCAAACCTCTGGCGCTTAAGAATGAAGTCGCCAGCCGCAAACTGAAGAAAGGAGGTTAGGACTTTTTTTCTCCATTGAACATGTATGTGAATGTATGTGCACAAGAGCTGGCGCTCTCTCTGTTCGTGGTAGGGCTGTTCGATTACGACATTTTTAGAATCGAGTCCAATTCCGATTCCTGGTTCTGGAATCGATTCCTCGCTGTTGTTTTCGATTCTTGTTTTTTTTAGATTGAAGGAATCTATAATCTCACCATGACTGCAGGATAAAGGTCGTAGAAAGCATCCTTCTCATAATATGAAGCTTTATTTGTAACAACAACAAAAAAAAATGACGATACATAAATTGTAATTTTGTCTGCTTTGCCCGTGAAATTAGTCATTGCCCACAGCTCAGCAGGGACATGCGTTTATCACATGAGTTGAACATGACATAAAGTGTCTAAAATAAATGTGCACAGTTCAGCTGAATGATGAAGTTTACTTTGACTGTATGCTTTGCACAAAATTAACAAACTACACTGAAACAAAATAACCAGAACATTAACAATAACTGATAGAGCTCGTGGTTTATCTGTCAATCAGATGCGCTCTCAGCCACTGATCTATGCTCGGGACGTGTTCTTTTATAATTATCATTGGCTGATAGAAATGTTTAAAAAAAAAATAGTATTTCAGATGAAAATAAGATCAAGACCCTTGATGATCTATTCTGTCGTGCAGCGCTCAAAATTGTGGACAAGCCAGGTCCACCGTAAAATAACCTCTGAATCGTGTTTTTTTTAACTGGTTCTAGTGACTTCTAATCCCTTTTAGCGAGCACGAGGGAGGCGAATGGTAATAAAAATATAAAAAGAATCGACTCTCGATTCCCAACGCCTCTGAATCGAGGAATCGATTCTTTTTGGAATCGATTCCCAGCCCTAGTTCGTGGCAGCTTACCACTAGTCGTTTCTGACAGCTGCCACGGTCTTTCTCGCCGTTTTTACTGTTTGCTCGGTAAAACACTGTTCTCAGTGGCGTGCGGTGGAGGTTTTTTTAAATGATGATGCAAAGTTCCCACAATTGTATTAATATTATTATTATTATTATACATTTTTATGTATCAGCTGCATGTATCCTAAATTAAAAAAAAACTCTGTCTTCCTTTTTATTTATTCCTTCCCTTTCTAGCTTGTACGTATTTGAACAATGCCTAAAACTTGGTATTACAAGCACTTCCTGTGTCTGTCTGCCGCTTTAAGAAGAATCGCTTTATGTATTCTGCAATTAAGTCGTTTGGATAAAAGCGTCTGCAAAATGACTAAATGTAAATCTAAATGTAGCTGCCAGAGAGTTCTTGCCAGGAGACACAGGTAGCTGCCAGAGTTCGTGGCAGCTGCCACGGTCTTTCTCGCCGTTTTTGCTGTCTGCTCGAGTTCGGTAAAGTTAGCAAGATATTCACAGATTCGACTTTTCCGGATCAATAAATCACGAGCAAAACGTTTTAAATTGTTCGGTGTCTGTTAGTTTCTTGGCTTCTTCTTCTGGCCTGCTTTAGATCGAAACTGTTAACATTACAGAATTTACATTAAGTTTTGTTTATTCGCTTACATTGCCTATTTATCCTTTTTCGAAGTGTTGAATGTATGGGATAATTTTATGCATATTTGTGAAATATTACGTATAATATTTCTAAATGGAGTGTAAAGGTTCTCTGCTTAGCCTTTAAAACCCTGAAAATATTAATACGGAACAGTTTATTGAACCTTTATGCAAAATATAAAAGAACATTTAAAAAATGTTTGTGTCATATTTGATACATCAGACTTTTATGGCCCAAGAAGTAGTATGTTATAGTGAGATTATATAGCACACATTCGCGAAGGGAAAAACACTTGTTTTATACAAAGGCCCAAACTGACCAAGTACATATCTGCTGTAGATATTATTGTTTATATGGCCTAAATAAAATAAACTTATAATGAAAATCAATTAGACGGATTATGATCAAAGCTCGGTTGTTTTAATTGTGGGGGAAAATACAGTATATAATATATAATGCAATGCAATACAATGATGCTGGAGCGATGTACAAATACACCTTCAGTCCGGTAAATGTTCATCTTGAAATATTAATAACAATATAAAAGTTATAATTACATGTAGTTTATATAAGTTGTTAAAGATTTTACAGCAAAATGATGTGTACCACCACCTGAAATTGGATATTTTTAGAATTAGTAAAAGGCCTTGCTAAAATCAGGCATGTAGTAGATTGTGTAGAACAGGTTTTCCAGCAAAGTTTTGATCATGTTAATTTAGAAGCCTTAGAAAATCATATATCAAATATGATATGCAAGGCTTCATATGGTTGGTTAAATATTGTGCTTGCTAGAAAACAATCTCAGATTTATATCTAACTACAGTTTTAACATCAACTAAAGTCAGCTGTAGTTCAATTAAAACAATATTTTTTTAAGCATAAAGATACATTTTAGCACTTATACATTCATTAAAAGTACTTTAGTGTCACTCAGTCTCCATTTTGAAAAGTAACTGATTGGCTAAAGTAAAATGATGAGCATGCACAAAAATTATTTTTGCTTCTCTAAATGGGACAGGAAATACAAATGATGCTGGTTTGCTTTTTAAGGCAACTTCGAAGGGCTGTTGTAATGCATTATTTTTGCTGAACTCTTACATGGTGATACACACACTCTTTGTTACAGAGGCCACCTGGATAAAAGCGTCTGCAAAATGACTAAATGTAAATCTAAATGTAGCTGCCAGAGAGTTCTTGCCAGGAGACACAGGTAGCTGCCAGAGTTCGTGGCAGCTGCCACGGTCTTTCTCGCCGTTTTTGCTGTCTGCTCGAGTTCGGTAAAGTTAGCAAGATATTCACAGATTCGACTTTTCCGGATCAATAAATCACGAGCAAAACGTTTTAAATTGTTCGGTGTCTGTTAGTTTCTTGGCTTCTTCTTCTGGCCTGCTTTAGATCGAAACTGTTAACATTACAGAATTTACATTAAGTTTTGTTTATTCGCTTACATTGCCTATTTATCCTTTTTCGAAGTGTTGAATGTATGGGATAATTTTATGCATATTTGTGAAATATTACGTATAATATTTCTAAATGGAGTGTAAAGGTTCTCTGCTTAGCCTTTAAAACCCTGAAAATATTAATACGGAACAGTTTATTGAACCTTTATGCAAAATATAAAAGAACATTTAAAAAATGTTTGTGTCATATTTGATACATCAGACTTTTATGGCCCAAGAAGTAGTATGTTATAGTGAGATTATATAGCACACATTCGCGAAGGGAAAAACACTTGTTTTATACAAAGGCCCAAACTGAGCAAGTACATATCTGCTGTAGATATTATTGTTTATATGGCCTAAATAAAATAAACTTATAATGAAAATCAATTAGACGGATTATGATCAAAGCTCGGTTGTTTTAATTGTGGGGGAAAATACAGTATATAATATATAATGCAATGCAATACAATGATGCTGGAGCGATGTACAAATACACCTTCAGTCCGGTAAATGTTCATCTTGAAATATTAATAACAATATAAAAGTTATAATTACATGTAGTTTATATAAGTTGTTAAAGATTTTACAGCAAAATGATGTGTACCACCACCTGAAATTGGATATTTTTAGAATTAGTAAAAGGCCTTGCTAAAATCAGGCATGTAGTAGATTGTGTAGAACAGGTTTTCCAGCAAAGTTTTGATCATGTTAATTTAGAAGCCTTAGAAAATCATATATCAAATATGATATGCAAGGCTTCATATGGTTGGTTAAATATTGTGCTTGCTAGAAAACAATCTCAGATTTATATCTAACTACAGTTTTAACATCAACTAAAGTCAGCTGTAGTTCAATTAAAACAATATTTTTTTAAGCATAAAGATACATTTTAGCACTTATACATTCATTAAAAGTACTTTAGTGTCACTCAGTCTCCATTTTGAAAAGTAACTGATTGGCTAAAGTAAAATGATGAGCATGCACAAAAATTATTTTTGCTTCTCTAAATGGGACAGGAAATACAAATGATGCTGGTTTGCTTTTTAAGGCAACTTCGAAGGGCTGTTGTAATGCATTATTTTTGCTGAACTCTTACATGGTGATACACACACTCTTTGTTACAGAGGCCACCTGTGTAACGGAAATGTCATTGCTGATGGCTTGCTGGAAACAGAATGACTTCAACAACACAGTCTGTTCTAAAGAAGTCTCAGTCTTCTACACATGTGTTGAAAAGGTAACTCACAGTCCTCAGGAAATCCTCTGTAAAACAGCCTACTGATAGCTGACAGTAGTTTAACATCCTTAAAGGGATAGTTCACCCAAAAATGAAAATTCTGTCTTTAATTACTCACCCTCATGTCGTTCCAAACCCGTAAGGCCTTCGTTCGTTCATCTTCAGAACACAAATTAAGTGAGAGTAAGAGCTTTCTTACCCTGCATAGACAGCAAAGCAGCTGACACGTTCAAGGCCCAGAAAGGTAGTAAGGACTTCAATAAAATGCCCATGTGACATCAGTGGTTCAACCGTAATGTTATGAAGCTACGGGAATACATTTGTGTGCAAAAAATAACAAAAATAACGACTTTAGTCATGGTACTCTCGTGAACGGCAGCGGAGACTGAGGCGGAAGAGAAGAATTGTTGAATAAAGTCGTGATTTTTGTTTTCTTTGCGCACAAAGTATTCTCGTAGCTTCATAAAATTACGGTTGAACCACTGACTATGGACTATTTTATTGAAGTCCTTACTACCTTTCTGGGCCTTGAACAAAATAGGTCTGTTGCTGTCTATGCAGGGTCAGAAAGCTCTCGGATTTCATCAAAAATATATTTGTTCTATATTTGTGTTCTGAAGATGAACGAAGGTCTTATGGATTTGGAACGACATGAAGGTAATTAAATGACAGAATTTTCATTTTTGGGTGAACTATCCCTTTAATTAACATGGTTTTGATGAATACATGGGAATGGGTAATTAGGATGTACAACCAGATAGATTTTCTCTGCCAGGTTATGGCGAACACACTTCCCACTTTGCAATGCAGTTTCCTGTTTATGGCATCCTCACGCATCTAGTGTGATCAAGTTTCTGTTATTGTCTCCTCTACAGCTTGAAAGCTGGTTGGAATGACTTCTCTTAAAGCCTTTGAATCTTAAATGCAATAGTTATTTTTATTTAACATTGTTTCCTAATTTCACTTCTTACAGGCGCAGAACAAGGCCAAAGGAAAGCAGGGAACCCAGGGTCGACTTTTGCCTAAAGAAGCCAACACATTATTAAAACGATTTCCCAGCCTGAGCAGTGAGATCTAGTACCACTAACACAGATTAGTCAAAGAATGGACACTTTTATTGTCTGAGCTGTATAGATGAGGACTTTAGTCTGAGTGTATCTGACTGGGTTTTCTAAAAAAAGAAAAGAAAAAAAAACCCCGAAATGAAGTCTGCCAAAAGCACATCAGCAGATGCTCACAAAAGCAAATGAACTGCGTTCGCAAGGTTTTGAAGGCACATTTGGTTATTACTACATTACTGCACTCCTGTAGGTCATCTCATCAAAACAGTACAAAGGAACAAACACTGGTCCCTTCACACACTTAAAGGGATAGTTCACCCAAAAATGAAAATCTGTCACCCTTTCCTCATCTTCATGTCTTCTTTTGTGTTCAGCAGATGAAAGAAAGTCATACAGATTTGTAATGACGTGAGGGTGAGTAAATGATGATAGACTTTTCATTTTTGGGTGAAGTGTCCCATTTAATAATTTTGTAATTTGTGTTATTGATGTTTGACTATACCAATGTTACTTCTTGGATAATCTGAATGTTATCATATTACTTTTCTAAATCTCCCCTGCATAACTGAGCTGTGACTTGTAAAACCCAGCAGTTTATTTTTTACTTCTTTTTTTTTTTTCCTGTTTCATGCATGCTGTGTCCACAATATAATTAGTCTCAGCCATTTTCAATTATCAGAAAATGGAGATCAAGGGAGAAGTACTCTGTGCCGGATCACGTTACATGCCAAGATAAATTGTATTGAATTTGACCATGAGGGCTCTGGAATAAAGATAGAAATAACTCATTATTAAACATATTAACTTACAAATAATGCACTTTCTGTTCCGATGTTATTTATGTTTTGTTTGATTTGAAACATTGATAAACTTTGTGACCATGAATTGGTTTAGTTTTCTTAATGCAATTTAACCATAGCCATCCTGTGATAACACTGTCCACCATTTCCTTAGGCTGATTATCTACAATTGTCTGCAGCGTAATGTGTTTAGACCCCAAAGGAAATGCCGTCTGCTGTAAGTCTAAACTTTGCTCAGTCACGACATTGCAAATTTGCACAGTTGTCAACAGCACAAACTTCAAAAATAAATGAAGTAACAATGAACAGCTAAAAATACTTTAGGAAAAGACAGCTACAGCTATGCAAAAAGGTGCTACCATGTCAATGCCTCTCAGATTTAATTTAAAATACGTTATGGTGGCAGTGATGACATTTGACCTCAACCTGTTATGTTTACTAGGCATTTGATGTTATATACAGTAAGCCATTCCAGTCTTCAGTTCCTTGAGCATGTATATAAACCAGATTAACACCCCAGAACAGAGTGTGGATGAATGCCAAACAATGCAGCCACTCCTCTGGGCATCAGATAAGAGATAAAACTATTATCACTTGTTTTTATAGCTCCTTGATGCCTGATAAAACATGGTTGTTTTAATCAAATCTACAAATTCTTACATTCATGTATGACGTAATCTGTGAATGATGTAGAGGCCAAATCCATCTCTTAGCAAGATTAGAAAACATGTTATTTGTCTTTATGCGTGTAGACCAACTCAATTCTGGACACAAATAAACTGATCCTATAGATGAATGAATTTAAGTATAGGAGAATTATGTTTATCGTATGAATAACGTGTGTAGTTGTGCTCAGGTTAAAAGGAGACTTTGATCTTTTATTAAATTATGAGTATGTGATTCAGGTATTGTTAACTTCTATTGAAGCTATGAATGGTGAACAATGTGGAATGAGGTGTATTCAAGTGTCTGTGTACACAGGTGAACAATGGAAGACAAGGTGAGCTTAACCACACCTGTATACTGAGCCTCTTTTTCATATGATATTCATAAAACCCAAGACATTTAAAAGATTGTCCAAGTGGTTAATAATATCCACCTTATCAACACATGCCCTTTGTCCTATGTTAGGGAGTTTTCAGGAGTTATGGAAAATAATTACTTGTCTGTCTGTTTCATATTTGCTATGTGACCGCAAAAGATCTGTGTTTTCTATTTTTAAGCTTTAGGCACATTTTTGGGGGGTGCTGTACAAGGGTCTGTTGAGTTATTAAAAAATCTATTCAAAAAAGCATTTCATGCAGATAATAACTTGATTTTTTTATATGATGGATATGTTTTAAATTTCTGAATTCAAATAGGTCCTGTATGATACACACTCATGACAATTCATAACTATTTTGCGTTTTGACAAATTGGTGGCTAAATCATTTGCATTCATACAATATCACTTGTACATTTTTGTACGGTCTGCTTATGCCCTACTGACGGTTGGGTTTGGGTGTGGAACTTAATGCTTACCTTTTTCCTAAAAATTGTATGTTTCTGTACAAATCGCATTGTACGAATTCACCTCATAAATTAGTTATACGTTTTTTTACTGTTTTTTTTTTCTCTCATTACAATCTTATTAAAGGCTGCAATTCTTGGAAGGGAAAAAGCCTACAAGTAGTTTGAGAGTCTTTGAAAGTTGTGATGAAACTGAAGTAGTGACAGCTCTTTTCTTTCCTATCTTAACTTACATCCAAGTGTATGAGATTTTAAGAAAAAAAAAACCTAGGGCGAGGGCATGGTTCTATTCATCAGTTGTTAATTGAATTTTGGGCTTTCCACTCAAAAGTGGAGGCAGCAGATGAGCATGAGCTGAGCTGGCGGGGTTTATTTATTTATTTTGACGTGACATGTGGCCAAGTATGGTGACCCATACTCGGAATTAGTGCTCTGCATTTATCCCATCCAAAGTGCACACACACAGCAGTGAACACACACCGTGAACACACACCCGGAGCAGTGGGCAGCCATTTTTGCTGCAGTTGGGGGTTCGGTGCCTTGCTCAAGGGTACCTCAGTCATGGTATTGAAGGTGGGAGAGAGCGCTGTACATTCACTCCCCCAACCTGCAATCCCTGCTGGTACGAGACTCGAACCTGCAACCTTTGGGTTACGAGTCCGACTCTAACCATTAGGCCACGACTTCCCCCACGTTTAAGCGGAGTAAATGATTGGAGAAGTCCTGCATATGCCACCAGAGAGACGTGTCGTTTTCACGGGAAGATCCAGTTATGATATTTTGATGAGGTCAAAAAGAAACATGATGAATTACAATGAACAGATGAATAGCTCACAATAAGATCTATAACATGCATTTTGAAGGGTGAATTTTCGTTCTTTTTCAATTTTAGTGCTATTCTAACATGTTTTAACTTTATGTTTGTCATAGGTGATTACTATTAAGAATGATGCCAATTATAAACTTTGGGCAAAGTTGTTTGGCCCAATCCTTCAATGCTATTAATTAATTAAATTGGCAGTAAAGCGGTTTTCTTTTCTTTACTGTATTTATTTATTTAACCTTTGTCCGCAAAATAAACATTTTGTTGGCTTTTTATAAACTAGTAAAAAAAAAAACTCAATAGTTACTAGTGAAATTGCAGAAGATAGTCACTATTGGATTTCCAATTAAAACTAAGGATTAGTAACAAAAACAGATGCTAGTTCGCTTAAAGGGGTCATATGATGCTGCTAAAAAGAACATTATTTTTTGTATTTGGTGTAATGAAATGTGTTTTTGCGGTTTAAAGTAAAAAAAAACATTATTTTCCACATACTGTACATTATTGTTTCTCCTCAACAGCGCGCCCGGCGGATCCGACGAATGAGCAGCAACCACATGTGACGTCCCCGGGCTGGACTCAGCACAGATCAGCTCTAGGCATGACGAAGCGGATATCGTCCTCTTTTGGAAGACCAAACAAAGTAGTGTCGCTTTCACAATGAAGCACACAGCGTCTTCACGACATGGCTGCAGCGGCAACAATACTACAGTGAGAATAAAAGTTACGCCTTCTTTCTTTGCGTGAACATCTGGGTGGCGTTATGCAAATCTTCCCACATAGTGAGGTAGATATGTGGGGGTGTGTTAGAACGAGCCGTTTTAGGTAGGTGTGGCTGACTCTTAACTTTTATAAAGAATATCTCTTTGGATTTGAGACTTTAGTCTTTGCAACTTTACAGATCTTCTTTATGCACCAAGAGCTTGTAACACTCCAAAGAGAAAGGAAAAATTGAAATCGCATCATATGACCCCTTTAAAGGAATAATTGTTAAAACGGCTTGCCATAAGGGGCCAACCACTCCGCACTGTGATCCATAAATGTTTATGTCCTATAATCAGCTGTAACGTGTACTGTGTTGAAGGCTGCTGGAGCGGCGTCTCTTCTTTCAGTGTCATCTCATATACTGAACGCAAAGCTCAGTCATAGTGTCAGTCGTGTCGGTGGACTTTTGAAGTTTACATGATGTTGTTTTGTTCTGTCTCGTCATTGTCGAGGTTTCTTCTTCCGTGCAAACATTTGTAAACAATGTGTGCCCGCGATGATGATGGGACAGTTGTGCTGGGTGTATAGTCAATGACAGGATGGATATCAGCGGGATCCTCTCTGTTGCTGCTGTCCTTCTTTTCTCTATCACTGTCTACGGCGAGGTATGTAAAGGCAGTTTTTTTTTTTGCTTTATTGACCTATGCATACCTAGTCAGCTGAGTTAACAAAAAGGCAAACTGGCTGTGATTTGTCCTGAAGAAAAATAACGAAGAACTCCTGACTGACGTGGGGGTTTTAGAGGAGTTAAGACAGCGGGGGGAAAGCTACTGTGATGACAGTGGTTTTCCCCCACTGTACTGGGCTATAAAATGGCATTGTACATTTTTCTTCTTCTAAATGAGTAGTTAGAATGGAAGGCGACACGGGAATGAATTATGATCGTGCATGTTATGACGCTTTGACGCCTTCACTTACTCTGTGTGACATTAACGCCTTGAAAGTGTGGTTATTTTTACAATTGGCATTATCTTGTGCAGTCTTTGTTCATTTTTGTGGCCGAGGTTTACTTTGCCCCGAATACATTTCAGCTCTGTAACTGAGCTAAATAATTACGAGACAATGAGAACTGTACATATGCATATTTACGTCCCTTATGAATCTGTTTCCATAATATCTTGAGTTATTTATGTGTTTTTATTTATTCCCTTTTTGATAAAAAAAAAAAAAGGCTTAAGTTGCTTTGCTGGTTTTAGCTGGTTTAAAATGAGCTTGAGCTGTTCTGTAGCAGCCTGACAAGCTGAAAATTGGGCAACAGACCAGGCTGGTTTAAGATGTTTCAGCAGGCATATATTAATAAAATAAACAAAAGATTAATGAAAATAATAAAACACAACATAATAATCCCTAACTACCTTCACTTGGGAAAATATACCTACTTAAGCATTACGTATCATGTGCCGGATAAGTTCACCAAAAAAAAAAAAAACAAACAAAGCTTAAAAAATCTGTCTTTCAGTCATTTTGGGTTTTGGTATTAGAGTAAGGCTTTGTAATATTGTCAAGAATATCTAAAAGAAAAAAATTAAAACATGTTTTCAGTTTTATGTAGTGTTTTTTTTTTCTTGAAGGTCTTTAGATCTGTTGTACAAAAAAACAAGAATGACAGGGGGGTGTCATTTCCTAGGACAAAGACAGTTAATGTGTGCATGATTTTAGTGTGTGTGTGTGTGTGTGTGTGTGTGTGTGTGTGTGTGTGTGTACTTAATTCTGAGTGTCTTGTAATGTATCTCATTTGTATTTAATCCCTGTTGAACGGAACGAGCTTCACACTTTACTCTCATCCTGACTACAGTACAAGCGAACGATGGGACAAGACGCTTGCAGTGTGGTCAGGATGAGAGAAAAGCGTGATGCTTGTTCCCTTCATTCTTAAAGGTTAAATAAAGGTGCAAGCTGGAATCCTTTTTTTCATCAGAATTGGCAATATACCGGCATCTCTTTGTGTGTGACAATTTTCTTGGGAAATTAAATTATGCCACTTAATTCAGACACATACTCATTACTGGTAGCGGCTGAAATATCACAGTATTTTGTTCTTGTAAAGAGCATCTCTTTCAATGCCAAAAAACACATTCCTGCTTGGCACTATATCTAATACAGCATTAACTGATGCAAACCACTCGGCAGTCAAGAGATACTTTCGTTGATGGTTCCCTACGGCAGAGTTAAAGAAATACTCAACCGCAACAATTTCTCCTCAGACAAGATTGCTATGAAGCGAAACCCAATATTCAATGTGCTCGTAATATGAGTGAAGCACAAACACTTACTGATGACAGTGAATGGATGTGAAACAACTCTGGCATTGATGGGCTTTGAGGAGTAGCTTTGAGATTGAACGCCCCACTGTTTTTGCTTATTGCACGTGTCATAGTCATATTCTGTGAACTTTGATGCTTTCCTTGTCTTCCAAGCCTGGACAGGTTTGTGCGCTGACGTCCTTAGGGCAGGATGCTGAAATATACTCAACCTTCCCACAGAACCGTCAACCTACTCCCAGTTCATGCTGGGGCAGTGTGAGATTCCTCTATGATTGCCTCTTCTGTAGACTTATTTTACTCAGACCAGCAGTCTGTGCTGTTAAACCTCTTATATTTAGTCTCTTGTGGTTCCACCAGGAGTCTTGTTGGTGGTCTTTATCGTGATCTATAACTGTAACACCATGGAAAATATGACTGGAACTCTACCCTAATGCTATTTCAGCAAATTGCTGTACTGTATGTCCAGACCGACATACAGCGTGGAACCTGAGCTCCCACGAGACAAGACATGAGTGTGTGCAAGAAAAGATTTAGGACTGTTGAACTATTAACCTGCCAATGTACAAGAATGGAAACTATTTATAATGCCTAAACATATTTTTGAATCGGTCATTATCAAATCTTATGGCGTAAAGAAGACCAATCATGCTAAAGCCATTAAAAGAAACATCAAAGATCAAATCTCTTCTCCACAGATCTTAGTTTTTGCTCTATGGTATTTTCTCATCGACTACGCGCTGCACATACTTATGATAATAATGAAAGGATTATGAGCTGATTTTTGTAAAGTTTCACTTTCACATTTTTAGAAATTAACAAAATACCAGTACCAGTTATTGCCTGATTTCTTTTTTATTTATTGGACATATATCCTATATAATATATATTTCATATGTTCTTTTAATATTTAATCATATTTAGTTGTGCTTATTTTGCTCATTCTCATTTGTTTAAATAGATTTTACATTTAGATGACCTTTGCTGTCATCTAACACTTAATCTTAAAAAAAACATGAATAATTAACTTTCATTATATTATATTTTAGTTGTATTCTAGTATATTTTAGTTGTATTATATTATATTATACTATATTATAATGAAAATAATTATCATTAATTATTAGATTTTTAACAGGTTTTTTGTTTGATAGATTTTTTTGTTAGATACTCATGGCATCGTCTTCTGCCTGATTTAAATCAAGACAATCATAATGGATGGAGGTTTAAATACGGCTCACATTAGAAAACCAATACTGTTCTCTGATGATAAACATGCTTTTTAATAAGATAGAGAATGATACTGTGTCAGGTTTCTTTCAGTTTTTTTTTTTTACATTGTTTACAGTTAAATTTGGAATAATGTAGACAGAAGAGGAGAGTGTAACAGAGTTTCAGTGATACTCCAGCTCTAATATGCTTATCTTGTCCATCAGTCTTTAAGTGCACTCGTCTCAGCTTAATAAGTCTGTGCTAAAGCAATCTACACAAGGAAAGACAGGGTTAGGCTTCGTGTTCGCTGGGTGTAGATTTGTGTACACATGCAGGTGTAAATACATTTCTGCCATTACCTCTGCAAACATTTTGGCCCATAATGCTCAGGGTATGAGATGGTCTTAACTTTTTCTCCCTGAGGGTTTATCACCTGCTTCTAAAGAGAGACTAGGGCACATTGGCCTCTATCTGGTCCTGCACATCACTATCTGATAGCAAACCCATAAATTCTTAGGAGCTTTTTTTTTTTTTTAATCAAAACTGTGAGATTTCTAACATTTATTTGTGGTGATAAGGTTCCCTTTGGTAAAACTGTTGTTACTTGCCACAAATCTGAAATTATATGTTTTGCTTTCAATAACCTCTAATTGACTTAAAGAGGGTGTCCTTTGAGTACTTTTTAAAACCTAATTTCATTCCATTTTATAAATGCCTCAAAGCACCGAATGAAGTGACTTCTATTTAAATATCCTTCTCCTGTCTAGGTGGATGGATTTAACATCTGTCTCTTGCTTGGACTTGGACAATGGGCACAAAGCCCAGGACTTTCTTCCTTTCTAGTCACATAACCAGAAATAAAATAAAGGACAGACTGGCAGAATAGCATAAGAATACTGCTACTAAGTTATGAATCGCTGTATTAAATGATAGTTTAAATGCTTACAAATTAATTGAACAGCCCACAGTACAGCATGGAATTGCATTGTCGTCACTGGTGTGTTTCTAGCCTGTAGCCCATAAAATTTATTAGAGAATGCTCTCTCACAAGAGACTTGTAATAGATCATTTAATTTGCTCACTGTGGCCCAAAGTCACAATATTTCTGTTTAATTTAATGGTTTTGATTAGAATAATTTGGAAGAAGGATCTTCCTGATTATTTGATGCAAGCGAACGGATGCAAGGAAGCAAAAGTAGATTAGTAATCAGAATCATTCAATAATGTTAATTAGTTTGAAAGTATACTGTGTGTCCTTGTGCCTAAACAACATACACACACACACACATCTGAGTGTCTTGTAATGTATCTCATTTGTATTTAATCCCTGTTGAACGGAACGAGCTTCACACTTTACTCTCATCCTGACTACAGTACAAGCGAACGATGGGACAAGACGCTTGCAGTGTGGTCAGGATGAGAGAAAAGCGTGATGCTTGTTCCCTTCATCACGCCCAGCTCACACAGTAGCATTCTCGTAATGGCTTGATGGTCATGAAAGTGTTCTTTGATCTCAGTTAAAGCAAAGCTGCTCTACACTATTAACTCGTGTCTTTATGTGACATTTCCTCGTCGTAAAGCAGCAGATACCTTTGATAACCATCTCCAGAGAGAAAACCTCTGACTAAGGCTGCAGCTGGTTACTGGGATTAAAACAAAACAAATGGTATAAACTAAAAATAAGGGTTGTATCCTATTAAACCATGACATTTTATGTCATAGTTCATGCCTAGATAAAATTAGTATTTATTTTATTTATTTGTCATACCTTTACAAAAACTGCTATGGTACAGTGATAGTATCAGATTGTAATAACATGGTACTTTCATATGTATCATACAACATTTACATTTAAGCATTTAGCAGACGACTTTATCCAAAGCGCCATACAATAGAGGAGCATAAGCAATTTGTCACAGAGCCAACAATATTCAATGCCATGTTCATTACAATGCTAAATTAAGAAACAAGCTAGAATAGAGAAAGTTCAGAGAGAACTTCTTGAAAGTTGTGACGGTGTCAGCAGCTCATTCCACCAGAGAGGAACAGAGAGGGTGAAGGTTTTGGAAAGTGACTTCCTGCCTCATTGTGAAGGAACAACAAGGCACCAATCGATCAGTGGCTGTAGGCGAGAGGGAACAAAATACCAATACCAAATCTTACCCATTCATTTACCATGGCATTTAAATGGTTCTTCAAGGTATTTCAAAGAATACCATGGTACATGGCCAAAAACTACATGTCTGTGGTACTTTGATTACATTTGTGTTAGTGAAAGAAGTGAATTGACTGCTTATTTTGTCTTCATAGGCAGGACAAAGCGCTGTGTACCTGAATACGCTGCAGATTTCAGGTAGGCACTCACTGCATTTGGTCCTCTGTCCTGCTCTGAGGGCTTCACTGAGCTGGGTTATTACAATGGATCTGTGTCTCAGACAGATTCTGGCTCTTCCTGTCTAAAATGGACAGACTTTCCAGACTACATGCTGCAGTACCCCAACCGTGGACTGGGCGACCACAACCAATGTAGAAACCCTGACTGTGAATCCAACCCCTGGTGCTTTTTCAGACAGAAGTCAGGAGCCATCGGATGGGCCTACTGCGACTGCCACCAGGGTGAGCCCTCCTGACTGGCCTTTGTTTCACATTTAGACATATTTTACAAAAGCTTCATTTTCATTTTAAGAGCTTTTTTGTATTACTTTGAGTTTTGTGGAGGAGTGAGTTCAAAGTGAAAAAAAAAGCCATTTACAAACCATCCAACACATGCTTGAAATCGATAAGTGTTACTGCGCAAAAAGGTCGCTTTAGGTTGTTTCTTCAAAATGTTGAGCAGGCCGGTTATCATTACGGAGAGTCTAGCATGACTAACCTGTGGTCCATTTAGACTTCAGAGATAAACTGTGACCCGACTAAGTCATAATTAGTTAAATTATTCACTAAATATCTTATAGACATATTAAATGCACCCACAGGATGGTACATTTGACAAAAGTGTAGGCTATTTCTCAAAAAGTTTCATTATTAATATTCACAAATTATTCTCCGTAATAACCAAAACATGCCTAATCATCATGCCTAAGCTAATAAAACCTAAATAAATGTATTTATTTATAGGTTTATTTATTTACTTTTTGGTTTATTTGTATAGAGACAGTATGTAAACATAATCTTAGCGGAAAGACTAAAAAATATGCATTGTATAGATCGAAGCACAAGCTAAGTTGTATCTTAACTTCCTAGAAAGGCTTTAAACTAAGACATGCTACACATTATAAACTCTTAAACATATTATACACTTTAAATAGGGACCAACACAATAGGAGCCTTTACATATAAATGGGCTGTTAGAATATACCATATTAAATCCTGGACCCCGTGGTGTTTGTGTTTATTAAGTGAATGTGTCCTGGTGAGTATTTGTGTCATAACTGTTATATTAGTGTAGGTGTTGTTGTACAGAAGCTGAGTGACGTTTATTACTGCAGTCACAGCACACAGCCACAGTGTGTCTGTCAGTGAGCTAACAGCAGTCGAGGATTCTCTCTGTCCTCTCTTTTTATTGTCTTCTATTCATCTTCTCCTCTCTATGCGTTTGTTGTCTAATAATCAGTCAGACTCACATCACTCATGCACATTTGTTACTCCCTTTTCGGAAAGTGTCTGTTCAGACTCTGGATCTCTTTGTGCTGACTGTCATCACCTGGCTGTGTCTGTGGTTCAGTACCGAGCAGGTGTTGAAATCTGTTTGCCTTATCTCTGTGAGCTGTGATTATCTCTGTCTGCCTCTCTCCTCCTTTTCCTTTCTATGGCATAACATTAAACACGGTAACAGACTCAAATAATTAGAGTGTGTATTTAAATTCATGTCTGTGTGTGCATGACGTGTGGCAGCAAGATGATAATTTGCAAGGCACATAGTGTCTCTAATGTGATCATTCTGTACTAACTATAGAGAGCTAATTCACAGAGTCTGTAAATGTAAATGGGGGAGACAGGGGTAAGTTGTGCCACTTTTACTTAAGTTGTCCTCTAGTCAAGGAGAAAGAAGATGGCGGTAAAACCTAATTTCATTTCAGGATGTCTGCTCTGAAATGAAAGAAGACTGCATCTGCAACACAAGACTATAAAAAAGGGATTTCTCAAAGAATAAAAGGTTGTGTATTACTAGTCATACAACGTGCCATGTGAAGAGATAAGCTACATTTGGAGAATATGTGCTAGATGTAGGCTACCTTTCAAATTAACTTATGGCCATAAATTATTTAGAATAACCCTAACCCTAACATAACATAACATATAAAAATGTTAGAATGTTAAAAATTATGGAGAGAGTGTGATAAGAAGAAGAAAAAAATTATAATTAAATGCATTACTTAAATAATACATATCTATATTTATTTATATTATAAATTATTATTATTATTTTTGTTTTTGCTTTTTTGTTATCTGTCTTGAACAGTTCAAAGAACAGTTTTGTTACACGTTATCATTCCTAAACCCCTGAATATGTTTGATTCTGCACCTGTTCTCCAGGTGAGGTGCGGTTGGTGGGGGGTTCATCTAATAAGAGTGGTCATCTTGAGGTGTATCTAAATGGCCGGTGGGGAGCAGTGTGTGACACCCACCTGACTGATCGAGATGCCAGTGTGGTCTGTAGACAACTGAGGCTTGGGTATAAGTTGCAAACTTTATTCATTATCAGTTAGAGGCTCTGTTCTGATTAACACCCAGCATGTGCTATCAATTAATTACCTGCTAACTCCCAACAGTGAAATCGGCACTGCGCTTCGACATTCCTATTTCGGACCCGGTTCTGGTCTCTTTCACTTTGAACGTCTTGGCTGCCATGGCAATGAAGATTCTCTGCTGAAGTGCCGGAGCAGGAAGTATGTCTCTGGTGACTGTAACCATGGAAATGAGGCCGGAGTGGTGTGTGCAGTACCTGAGGGTAAGCTTGTTTTATTTGAGTGGGGAATCCTGATAATCATTCCTGTATATATATACTGTTCAAAAGTTTGTCATTGATATGATTTTTTTTTTTAAGTTTTTTAAAGAAGTCTTTTATGTTCACCAAGGCTGGATTTATTTGATCAAAAAACAATAGAAACCGTGATATTGTGAAATATTATCATAATTTATAATAACTGTTTTCTATGTTGATATGTTGATAAATTAAATTTATTCCTGTAATGGCAAAGCTGGATTTTCAGCAGCAATTATTCCAGTCTTCAGTGTCACGTGATCCTTCAGAAATCATT
>NW_015544204.1:225057-232284 GCF_001515605.1 Sinocyclocheilus anshuiensis
TACTATATATATATATATATATATATATATATAAAGAAATGCAAGTTAGAAAAAGTTATCTTTGTCGCATGCTCTCAATTTCATTTCTCAGAGTCACTGTTCATAAAGCAACAGCTGAGCTTCCTTTATCTGCTGATCATACTCTAATAACTATATTTTCAACAGTGTTATAGTGTGGAAGGGCCTTCCGTGGAGCTAAATGAAGACAAAATTAATGAGAGACAGAAGTAGGGTCATAAACAGTGTGCCTGTTGTAATGGGACGGTTTGCTAGAACAGGGTCAGGTATATTTAGAGAGAGCTGTGAATTATTCACACAGAAACATTAGGAAGGAGAAAGCAATCTGAGAGCTCTGAGGCCTATAACTTGCAAAAGGGATTCCGTACTGGAGCATATAGAAGAGTTTTAAGCTTCTGCTCTCAAGAAGTGTTAAATGTGACCCTGGAGCACAAAACCAGTCTTAAGTCGCTTGGGTATATTTTTAGCAATAGCCAAAAAAACATTGTATGGGTCAAAATTATCGATTTTTCTTTTATGCCAAAAATCTTTAGGATATTAAGTAAAGATCATGTTCCATGAAGATATTTTGTAAATTTCCTACTGTAAATATATCAAAACTTACTTTTTGATTAGTTGAACTTCATGAACATGAACTTCAGTTGGACAAATTTAAAGGTGATTTTCTCAGTATTTGGATTTTTTTGCACCCTCAGATTCCAGATTTTCAAATAGTTGTATCTCAGCCAAATATTGTCCTATCCTAACAAACCACACACCAATGGAAAGCTTATTTATTCAGCTATTCAAAAAACAAATTTACCCTTATGACTGGTTATGTGACCCTACAAATGTTACACTAATTATTTTGTCCTTTGCATTGTCCACTGCAGTGAAAAAATGAATGAAATAGTGATTCACTGGACTTTTGTTTTGTTCAGGCAATGGTGCCCCCCTGAGGCTCGTGGGAGGCCTTGAGGATTTCGAGGGGCGTGTGGAGGTGTACCATAATGGGAGGTGGGGTACTATCTGTGATGACGAATGGGATGATATTGATGCTGAAGTGGTTTGCCGACAGTTGGGATTGGGGTAAGAAATCAGTATCATATGTATGTCCTACAGCAGGGGTTTGCCAATTTTTGGATGCCAAGGACGTCAAATATTATGTTGTGTATAAATTTATACTTTATAAATTTAAATAATTTAAATTAAATTTTTTTTTTTACATATTTTTAAAATGTTGTTGTTGTTTTTTATTTGTTTTTTTAAGTTTTTTATATTGTCACTGTGTTAAAGCAAAAACTATTTCAACTATTGTTTCTACCTTCTTTTAAAGTAATGTTAGATGTATAAAACATGTTGAAATAAAAAACAGATTGTATTTTTCAATGGAAAAAACTGTGATGAAATATTTGATTTTAGACTAGAAAGAATGAAACTGTAGTAATATCAAATTCAATAACTGTGTTATGGCTTTCCATTTGAAAAAACCTGTGTCTTATAGCATTAGTACAAGGATCTGCACATATTGATCTATTGCAAGGTCTTCTAATGTTGCTTGAAAGCTTTTGTATCATCATCAGGATGTTACCGAGCTGTTTTTTTGTTTAGCAAAATTTAGAAACACTTTGCACAAATGATTCGACTAAAAGCATTTACAAGAGCTGGGAGACACTAATGATGTCATGCACAAATCAGTGCTGCCTATAAGAACTGTCCTTTTTACACACACAAACACGCGCACTAGCACAGCGAGTGAACTTTATTAATATAGATGAATGGATGAATGATTGATGGGGTGCAGGGATTCACTCCAGGAATCTGCAGTGGGATAGAGAGCAACTGATTTTACCCTTCACCATCCGTGTGGTGTAACATACACTTTTCAGTACATCAGTCCTCTTCTGTACATCACTAATGATTGTTTTGAAAGACTTTGCAATGTAAGTATCATTACAAAGTTATATAAATAAACTAATATAGTAGTACCATATGCCTTTATATCTCTCTTCCTCCTTGTTATGATCTTAAATGTACACTACTATTCAAAAGATTAGAGTCAGAAAGATTTTTTAATTAATATTTTATTCAGCAAGGATGCATTCACCACAGAACTCTGTAATAAAAATGTATCATGTTTCCTTGAACTGTTTATATTATTTAATAATATTATTGTAATAATATTAAAGTTTTTACTGTATTTTTGATCAAATAAATGCAGCCTTGGTGAGCGTAAGAGACATCTTTCAAAACATCTCACTGACCCCAAATTTTTAAACAGCAGTGTATCTTAACTCTTTAGATAAGGGAATGAATCACAGGCATGTGTTTGTTTTCAGTGGTGTACCAAAGGCATGGACATGGGCGCACTTTGGGCAGGGCACTGGGCCTATCATGCTGGACGGAGTGCACTGCACAGGAAATGAGCTGTCTCTGGAGGAATGCCCTCATGTGCCCTGGGGCCAGCACAACTGTGATCACATGGAGGATGCTGGAGTCTCGTGCAACCCGTTTTCAGGTGAAGATGGCACAAACTGTGTCAGACTGTGACACAAGCTGTGCCAACTGTGTCTTTATGATAACACATTTAAAATACTTCAAGGACCAAAAACCCTTTTACTTTTATCAGCATTTTATTTGTGTGTATAAGTGCATTGATTAAACATAGACATGCTAATGCTGCTGTAGATGGAGTGTTGCGTCTAGTAGGCGCTGATAGCCCATGGGAAGGACGTCTTGAGGTTTATCACGCTGGAGAATGGGGCACAGTGTGTGATGACAACTGGACCGGACGTCACGCCCAGGTGGTGTGTCTACAGCTGGGTTATCAGTAAGCTATGTATTTGGCCTGGTTGATAACATAATTCTTGAATGTAAGCATATAATGTGCTACTTAAAAGCAGCATATTTTTGCATGCTAGATGATTTCAAGTTTGATTTGCGCTCTTTTGGTCTCAGGAGAACGGGAAGTTTGTTTCATTTAGGTGCTGCAATACTGCTATTTGTCCAACAGAGGGCAAGCTGAGGTGGCTCCAGATGGGATGTATGGAGAGGGTACAGGGTTGATCCTGCTGGATGAGGTGACATGTGAAGGGGGAGAGAGCTCTCTGCTGGACTGTGCTCATGGTCAGTGGGGGCAGCATGACTGCTCTCACAGTGAGGATGTGGGCATACGCTGTGAAAGAGAAGGACAGAACAATGAGATCCCTGAAGTGGCTCTTGCCACAGGTGTGTAAACTCTATGTAAAAACTTTTATTAGCATTATCATCATCAAGAGTAGCACAATATCTGAACCAGATGTTAAGAAACAAGTCCACTTTACGCTTTTAAAAGCCCTCCAAAACAAATAGGATACTAGAAGGCATCATCTTTTATATTGTAATGACATGCTTATACATATGCGTACATATAATGAAATGCATATTTATATGTAGCTTATTAAAAAAAACATGTTGTATGTTGATGAATATGGTTAGGACATGATGTAGAAATTAATGCACTTATCAGAAAGTGATTTGTTGCTCTATGACAAACAGTAAATCTTTGTTACCATAATGTGCTGTTTTGTCTTAATTTACATCATTTTAATCCATCTCGAGGCACTCTTGGAAGTTTGCCGAGGCCCCCTAGTGAGTGCCGGCCCCCTGGTTGAAAACCACTGTTAAAATTGACAATTTTTTAGATTTAGTAGTATAATGCGATATGTAATATGACATTTAAAAGACATTAATTAACACTTTTAATTATTAAATATATATAAATATACCATAAAACTGTTTCTGTCATTTCTAATCAGGCACCAAATTCTAGTACCGAATAACAAGAGTGCCCATAGCCAATTAAATACCTAATATATGATATATTTCTAATATGTGACCCTGGACCACAAAACTAGTCATAAGGGTCAATTTTTCGAAATTGCTGAATAAATAAGCATTCCATTGATGTATGGTTTGTTATGATAGGACAATATTTGGCCGATATACCACTATTTGAAAATCTGGAATCTGAGGGTGCAAAAAAAATCAAAATATTGAGAAAATTGCCTTTTAAGTTGTCCAAATGAAGTTCTTAGAAATGCATATTACTAATCAAAAATTAAGTTTTAATATATTTACAGTAGGAAATTTACTAAATATCTTCATGGAACATGATCTTTACTTAATATCCTAATGATTTTGGCATAAAATAAAAATCAATAATTTTGACCTATACAATGTATTTTTGGCTATTGCTACATATAAATCCCAGCGACTTAAGACTGGTTTTGTGCTCCAGGGTCACATATATGGTATGATATGGTATTTCATATATGATTTTGCACAACATCACCCTTTAAAAAAGACAAGGAATTTACACTGTAAATTTTGTTATTCTCAATCATATAATTCACTACTTATCCAGGTATATAGAGGTCCATCTTTTTTGTGCTGTTTCTAGTTATGCTGTGGTTCTAGGTCCACTGGTGAGGCTGGTGGATGGCGAGAGCCGTAAGGAGGGCCGCGTAGAGGTCTTTATTAACGGCCAGTGGGGCAGCGTGTGTGATGATGGTTGGAATGACATCAACGCTGGAGTGGTCTGCATACAGCTAGGATTTGTGTAAGAATGTTTCATGTGATGAAAGAAGATAAACACACATCTCAACATCTTCAGACACTTATTTGTTCCTCTTTCCCCTTTACAATTTTAGTGGGGTCTCGAAGGCCCGCTCCATGGCTTATTTTGGTGAGGGTCAGGGACCCATCCATCTGGATAATGTGAAGTGTGTTGGGACAGAGGCTTCGTTGGGGGAGTGTTCAGCTGTGGGTCCGGACGCCCATGATTGCAGGCACAGTGAGGACGCGGGGGTCATCTGTGACTACACCACTGAATCTGTAAAGTACAGAAGCATGAGCAAGCAGGAATGTGGTTTGAGACCCAACACACAAAGGCGCAGGAGAAGGATCATTGGAGGAGACAAGTCTCTACGGTAATGAACGACATGGTTTATTTTATTCACTAACATTGTAACACGTGCATTGTGTTTATTAATCTCTGTTTTTATTGTTTATTGGCTTGCTGCCACTGTTATTGTCTTATATTGTACTGTGGTCACAGGGGAACAATATATAATGCTTGTTTATTTACAGTTACAACAGGAAAATGTAATTTGCTTTATAATCATGTGTTTGATAGCAAACAGGGTTTGAGTTAAAGTATAGTTCACCAAAAATGAAAATTCTGTCATCATTTCATGTCATGTCATTCCAAACCCATATGACATCCTTGGAATGCAAACAGAAGAGATTTTGAAGAATGTGCTGCCCAATCTTTTCCATATAATGAAAGTAAAGGGTATTTTTTGCCTAATATATCATTTCAAATTACAGTCAGTAAAAGGTTTATTTATTTATTGAAATTAATACTTCTATTCAGCAGTGATCAAATGTGACAGTAAAGACATTTATGTTACAAAAGATTTCTATTTCAAATAAATGCTGTTCTTTTGAACTTTCTCTTCATCAAAAATCCTGAAAAATGCATCACACTTTCCATAAAAATATCACCCCAAAAAAAGCGCAACGTTACAATTTGTACTGTATTTTGAATCAAATAACTGCATGCATATATATATATATATATATATATATATATATACAGTGGCATGCGAAAGTTTGGGAGCCCCTTGCAGAATCTGTGAAAATGTGAATAATTTTAACAAAATAAAGAGAGATCATACAAAATGCATGTTTTTTTTTATTTAGTACTGTCCTGAGTAAGATATTTTACATAAAATATGTTTACATATTGTCCACAAGACAAAACAATAGCTGAAATTATTAAAATAACCCCCTTGGGAACCCTTGGTTCTTAATACTCTGTGTGGTTACCTGGATGGTCTATGACTGTTTTTTTGTTTTGTGTCTAAGCAGTACATTTTTTTTTAGAACTTGGCACATGTGTTTTAAACCATCTGTGACTGTCATTTAGGGGTGACTGGCCGTGGCAAGTATCTCTGTGGCTGAGGTCTCAATCGAAAGGCACCCATCCACTTTGTGGGGCGACTCTCATCAATTCCTGTTGGGTCATTACTGCTGCTCATTGCTTCAAGAGGTGAGAGAGAGACTCTACTGATATCTAGTGGCTCTACAGAGAATGACAAACACTTTACTTTGTTACAAAGTCTGTCATTCCTGACAGTTAGGCAACAAATAAACATGCTGCGCATATACATGTCTTTTTTTAGGTTTGGTTCAGACCCCTCCCGTTACGTGCTGCGGCTTGGCGACTACCACACAGAGGAGAGGGATGACTTTGAGCGCACTCTTTCTCCTGAGCGCATCGTGATCCACAGGAAGTACCACAGCCAGGGCTGGGAGTATGATATTGCCTTACTGAAGCTGAAGGGAACAGATCTGGGGAATTACAGGTACTGCAAACTCAAACATATTTACAGAAATACATTTCTGAACACACTTATGATGACTAATAGTTTCCTTTTGGAATGGTAGACCTAAGCTAATAATTCTGGGTAAAAATCTATTTAAATAAGTAGTATTATTTGCAAACAATATGAGTTAAAAAATATATATTTTTGCAAACCAAATAACTGCAAAAATGATAATGTTAAAATTTAAATACAGTACTGTTCAAACGTGGGGTCGGTGAGATTTTTTTTAAAAGTCTCTGTTCACCAAGACTTTATTTACAGTATTTGACCAAAAATACTGTAAAACCAGTAATATTGTGAAATGTTATTATAATTTAAAATATTTTTTTTTTAATGTAATTTATTCCTGTGATGCTAAATTTTTCAAGACAGCCATTACTCCAGTCTTTAGTGTCACAAATCATTCAAATATCCTGATTTGATGCTCAAGCAACATTTCTTCTTCTTATCAGTGTTGAAAACAGCTGTGCTGCTTAATATTTTTATGGGTACAGTGATCTTTTTTTTTTTCAGGACTCTGATTACTTAAGTTCAAAAGAACAGCATCTATTTGAAATAGAAATCCTTTGTAACATAAATGTCTTTACTGTCACTTTTGATTATTTTTAATAATTTTTAATTTAATTTTTAATTACACACACACACGCACACACGCACACACACACACACACACACACACACCGTGAACACACACCCAGAGCAGTGGGCTGTACATTCACTCCCCCCACCTACAATCCCTGTCGGTACGAGACTCGAACCCACAACCTTTGGGTTACGAGTCCGACTCTCTAACCATTAG
>NW_015544204.1:232453-238957 GCF_001515605.1 Sinocyclocheilus anshuiensis
CTGCAATGGCAAAGCTGGATTTTCAGCAGCAATTATTCCAGTCTTCAGTGTCACGTGATCCTTCAGAAATCATTGTCATATGATGATTTGCTGCTCAAGAAACATTAATATGTTTGTGAAAACTGTGATACATTTTTCAGGATTCTTTGATGAACAAAAAGAACAGAATTTATTTGAAATAGTAATCATTTAGAACATTATAAATGTCTTTACTGTCAATTTTGGTCAAATAAATGCATCATTGCTGAAAAAAAGTAATAATAAAAAAAAAAAATGACTGACCCCAAACTTATGAGCAATACATATTTTTCAATGCAAATCACTTACACATTACATTACATACTTAATAACTTTAACTTACATATAAATGTATACTTTACATATATATGTATACTATATATATATATATATATATATATATATAAAGAATTTGAAATAGAAATCCTTTGTAACATAAATGTCTTTACTGTCACTTTTGATTATTTTTAAATTTTAAATTAAATTTTTAATTACACACACACACACACACACACACACACACACACCGTGAACACACACCCAGAGCAGTGGGCTGTACATTCACTCCCCCCACCTACAATCCCTGTCGGTACGAGACTCGAACCCACAACCTTTGGGTTACGAGTCCGACTCTCTAACCATTAGACCACGACTTCCCACGACTAATCAGAAACCAAAACAGATGTTTTTAGCAGGTACGAGCTGTAATGGCACAGCTCTCTATTCTGGAAAAAGGGGCGGGGAGCAGCAGCTCATTTGCATTTAAAGAGACAGGTCCAAAAAACAGCGTGCTTCTGCTTCCACTCAAAATAGGCATTTTCAAAATGATATAATAAATGATCTGTGCAGTATTTTGAGCTGAAAATTCATAGACACATTCTGGGGACACCAGAGACTTATATTATATATTGTAAAAAGAGGCATAATATGTCTCCTTTAAATTTCTGAAAAAAAATAAATAAATTATTCCAAACTGATCCCAAACTTTTGAACGGAAGTGTATATTTTTTATATAACATTTACATACTTCAAAAAGGAGTTTTAAAATAAAAAGCGCTAACGTTTCTTTCTGTTCTTGTCTCTTGTATTAGACTCAGAGTATTCCCGAACACTGCTGCAAGCCTGGGTTCCATTACTGCCCTCCTGGAAGTGTAAAAAACGTTACGGCAGTCGCTTCACCAGCCGCATGTTGTGTGCCGGCAGCTTGTCGAACCATCGCCGTGTGGACAGTTGTCAGGGTGACAGTGGGGGGCCACTGGTGTGCCAGGGTGAGGCTGGCCACTGGATGCTCACAGGAATCATCTCCTGGGGTCACGGTTGTGGCGACCCCACCTATCCCGGTGTGTACACACGGGTCGGCCGGTTCCTGAAGTGGATAGAGAAAGTCACCCACAGCACTGGCAAAGCGTGATGTTACAGTGTTGACATTAAAACCACTTACTGCATTGTATAAAATATATTATGTAATGCCTATGAAGGGGTTACCAGCTGGCCGTTAGGTTTAAAGCTGGTTTGATCCTTTTTTATGTGTTGCACATTTTACTACTTGCACCATACCATTTCAATTCCATTTCTGTACACTTGAAGCATTCGTGAACATGCACAAGAACATGAAGCCACATGTTTTTGAGGGACAGCTGCATTAAGTGAGCAGAGTTTTCCGGGATTGAAAGGTCGTCAACGGATAAGCCTTTGTAAATAAGTCATTTTGCACTAATCTGCATGCCATATAAATGGAGCATCTGTGGGAGGTCTGTGTTCTGGTCTGGCTCTTCTGGATCAGGTTCTTAAATTAGTTCACATATTGCGCTTAAATGTCTTTTGTTGTGCTGGAGTTAATTAAGACAAGGAACGACATGCATATATGTAAAGATTCATGAACATTCCACTTGTATGCTGGTTATTTGTACTCTTGTTGAAGGTGTATAGGGTACGACTACCATTATTGAGCTTATAATTAAATTTTTCAAGGGGATGCAGAAAACCAGTGTCAGAAAATAGTATGTTCAGTTTATTTATACATATAACAATGCAAAGATTTTTTTTCAAGCTCCTACACAACAGATAATGTGATAATATCAGTGATATGAAGAATTGGACTGTTAATTGGCTGGATATTATGGAGCCCCGAAGTGGGCATAGTGATGGACAAAATATAAAAATTATATATCAATGCTTTTGCGTTCACTTGCAAAATGTTTGTTTCCCTTTGAAACTTTGCATGTGCTTGCCAAACATTTGCCTTTTTTTGCTACATTTTTACATTCCCTTGTGAATCTTTGCATTTGCTTGCTGGATGTTTGTGTTTTCTTGCAAAATTTTTATGTTCTCCAAGAAAGTTTGCATTTTGTGAGTGAACATAAAACTGGTCATGGAAATACTATGATGGGAGGAAATCTATAGATTTAATGTTTTTGCAAGTGAATACAAAGTTTCTTGGGGGAACACAATACTTTTTGTGAAAGAACACAGGTTTTGCAAATTAACGCAATATAATGAAATACAATTTTTCTTTTTTTGTTTCCATCACTATGTTTCCTTAGGGGCTCTGAAGGGTCACACTTTAGTTTGGGGACCAATTCTTAGTATTAACTATGACTTTGGCCTCAATAAACTCCTAATTTGCTGCTTATTAATAGTTAGTAAGGTAGTTGTTAAGTTTAGGTGTGAGGTAGGATTAAGGGGTCTAAAATATGGTCATGCAGTATAAGGCATTAATATGTGCTTTATAAGTACTAATAAACAGCCAATATGCTAGTAATATGCATGCTAATAAGTGCCTAGTTAATAGTGAGAATTTGTCCTTAAACTAATGTGTTACCCTCCTTAGTACATTGTTTTAAATTAAACACTTATTGCAGGGCAACAGACTTGAAGTTTAAACTTAAAACTACACAAAACTATTTCACAAATGGTCAGAATCTGCTGCTGAAAGTACGATATGTCATCTGTTAACCTACTTCTGTCAGTCATCATATTACATTGAAGTTCTGTTAGAGGGGCTGGAGTGATGTTACATTTGCTTCCTGCAGTGTTCAGGTGTTTTTCAGGTTTATTGTTGTATTTATTGACATAACAAGAAGATATGCGCTTATAAATTCATTGTTTCTTGCTTTGATTAATGAATTGAGCTGTAATAGTGGTGCTGTTTTGTTCCAGCTGGTGTCCCAATCAAGAAATACTGAAACTAGGCATTGACAGAAAGAGAGATGGAGAAGATCACTTTAGTAATTAGTCAAGTTTACACAATACCAAGTACAATTCCATGTAGTCCAAACGGTTCAAATGATGTAGATGCTTTGGTTCTTAATATTCTATGAATGGACTGTTATTAATCAATCCCAAACAGAAACTTTGATGTAATTATGTAAAAATGTAAAGGCTGCTAATATGTCATATTTAGCCTTGGTTAAAAACTGGTTTAGAAAAACTGTGAATAGTCAGATGTTTAGACACCAAGTTGGAAAAATGAGATAAACTGATTTGAACACATGACCTTGTTTCCTCATTATTTATTTTTTTTATTTTTTTTTTTGTTCTGCAAAATGGTGATCTGAAAGCAAAAACAAGTCAATCAAAAATGCATAATGTTCTGGCATCATGATCATTTCATTTCAACACATTGTGTTTGTATTAAATGTTGAAAATCATCATTGACCATATTAACTATACTGCAACAGGCTCATTGTAATTAAATAAATGAAAGGGATTTGAATATAAATCATTGTTATTAATATATGGTAAATCTCTCTCTCTCTCTAAATATATATATATTCTAAATACATATATTTACTGGAATGACTTGAAAAAGTTATCGGTTTTGCAGATATTTTAAGACTGTCTTTTAATATGGGCATCAAATAAAAATCTATATATTTTTGAATTGTATATTTTGATTAAATGTCCATTGTGATATAATATAGTATATCACAGTATAATTTAGTATAATTTATATAATTATAAGTAGTATAATTTATCTTACCAATTTCACCTCTAGACTTAATTTGAACAGTTACTTATTTTAAGATAAACAGATTTAGAATTATGGCTTATTTGTCTGTTACATGTTGCCAAATACTTCATTACAAAGGAATAATGTTTTGTTAAAAAAGCATCATTGCACCATATGTAATTACTATTATGTAATCAAGCAAATAAACCTTCAATTTGGGTGGCACCAAATTAAAACACACACACACACACACACACACATAAAAGTGATGTTTACTGGATTGGACACTGGGTCTGAGGGTCAGAAACAAAATCCACTATTTGTGTAATACCAATAACATTATAATGGCTTGCATCGCTCAAAGATCAAAGAGGCTCTAAACAAGTTACCATCTTGTATTAATTTATTGTCATTAATTTAGGCTATTTGATTGTAATGTCCCAAATCAGTTCGACACACTCATGGCAATCTGTTGCACAATATTTAGTTGTTGATACTGAAGTATTACGGTAAATCAAACAATTGAAATGCATTCTAAATTATTTATAATTTAGAACCAGACCTACATACCCATGAACAAATAACTGCCATATAATGTGTTATGCAAGACAAAATGCTATGAAACGAGATAGTGTTTGTCTGCTTTAATGTCGAGCGGAAGTGCGGATCAGCTGATGCTGGAGAGCCATCTTCATCTTCCCGAGCAGAGGAGAGGAGGGGTACAGGACAGAGAGAACAGGGGGAACTCGACTCCAAATTGTCGGCTTAAAAAGACATTTTAGATCCAGAGAGCACTGGCTGCTTAGAAACGGAGGACTAGAAAAGAACCGGCCGGTGACACATGAAGACAAGCGGATGACAAGCTTTTACACACAAAGGAGAAGACATATATATCAGGCAGCTAGAGGTGGCATAAAGACAATTTATTATGTTTTCCACGGATGGGCGTTTGTCTTGGTCGAGGGGTCAAATCTGCATTTTAGTCGTCTGATTTTACTATAAACCTACATAGAGGCACAATGCTGAGATAAGAGCACTGGCGAGTCGTTTGTTTTGTGTAACCAGTGGATCGACAAGACTCGGATTAGGGATCAAGGCTTTTGTGTCAAAACATCAAAACAGTGTTATTCCGTCTGGTTATGTGTAGGGATATAAGCACTGCTCGTGTCAGCGCTTATTTTGACAGTTTTTGAAGTGTTTGGGATTTCGGGCAAGCCGGAAAGCTAGCAGGCTAACCGACTAGCCTTTCGGAATTAGCAGAGCTACCTCGATCGACATAAAAACAACCGTACCGGGGTTGTTTTGGGTTAACACAGGTTTACTGTTGTGATATGGCCTTATTTAATAGAAATAAGCCCGCGCAGGGTCATTAGTTGTACTTGGGGACCTGTTTTTTCTTCAGCGCGCTCTTGTTTTGTTAGCCTTAGAGCTGCTGTGGGACTCGAGGCTCAGCTGGTAGGACAAACAGAGGAGAGGGGGTTTAAATTAAAATCTGAGTGTAAAGAACTCATGCTCGCTAAAACGCCCTGAACTGTACTAACATGTTTTCATGCAAGTGAGTCACTACAGTTGCTGTCAATTAACACCACTTTCTATGTAGGTAGTACTTACGAGCAGTGAGACCAACAGATAAGTTGGTAAGTACATCTTATTTCATAAGATTTAAACCTCAACAAAGGTCCAATGATACATCTCTGGAGTGTTTTTGTCCTGTAGGTCCACACTTGACAATGTAAGACAACACTTAGGTTAAAAAAACTGAGGAGTATATAAGTTTATGAAATCTTAGCTATGGGTTGTTTCACTTTTTTCAAGAACTAAACCCCTGAGTGTCTCCAGCAGTTGGGGTCTAAAAGCATGGATTAACTTCACTTAACTGCACCACAGTCGTGTGCAAATCCTCCGTTTGACACCCTAAATATATATTTTCAGGAAACACAGGCTTTCTTGAGGGACTTTGCAGGGCCCCTCACACAGTGTTTGGGTTGAGTGTGAGATTCCCCTCCCCCTGAGCGAGTGTCACTCTCAAAACAACAGAAGTGCAGAGGCACGTTCAGTTGAAGCTTTCAGGTCTCCACACAGCAGATGTGATGGAACTGATGTTCGCTGAGTGGGAAGACGGAGAGAGGTTCTCATTTGAAGATTCGGACCGTTTTGAGGAGGACTCCCTGTGCTCATTCATATCAGAGGCAGAAAGTCTCTGCCAGAACTGGAGAGGATGGAGGAAACAGTCAGCCGGCCCAAATTCACCCACTGTGAAGATTAAAGGTAATGGAAGATTGTCTTCATGTGCTGTGAAGTGGTTTATGTACTGTCATTGTAATGTGAGCACACTGTGCCTTGGCATGGCTGCACCTTTGACCTCGGGATGTATTCTTAACTTATGGGCAACACTGTCATGTTCAAAACTACCAAGTTTAACTGTCCTTTCATACATGGGCCTTTTTGGTCAAATTAGTTAACTTTGTATGTATCAGTTATATTTGATTATATTTAGGGTGAACATAAATAATATATTTTATATATTATTTTGT
>NW_015544204.1:238967-240410 GCF_001515605.1 Sinocyclocheilus anshuiensis
ATATATATATATAATATATTTGACAATGGCTGACTCCACTAATGAAACTTAAATGTATAGAAAGAAATAAATCGCCCAACAACTAATAGCAGAATAATACAGAAGTTGTTTTAAAAATATGTGAGATGTTAAGAAAATACCAAAAGTGATTGAAATTAATCGGGAAAGGAGACCCCTTTTGTTTAAGTCCTTAAATTATTGATATATTTATTACTAGAAATGTGTTATTGCATCTGTATTTAATGACTTTTTCTTTCATAATTTCTTTTAAGTATTTTTTTAAAATCTCTTGTACCCTCATCAGAAAAAAAGATGTATTGTACATTTTCAATGTGACTCAATTTTGACTCGAATGCCACAAACAAAAGTAAAGTTACAAGGAAAAAATCAGTCATTTACTCACCCTCATATTGTTCCAAACGCATGACTTAATTTCTTCTGCAATATGCAAAAGAAGATACTTTGGGGAAAAAAAGTCAGTTGTTTTTTTTTGTCTGTCCAAACCATGAATGTCAGTAAGATCCAATGTTGTTTGAACCTTAACATTCTTCAAAATAACTTATTTTTTAGTTCTTTTTTTCTGGTTTAACTTAAATTTCTCTCTATGAAAATGTTGTTTTACAGTATCCTTCATTTTTATTCCTCTCCAAGCTGTAAATCTAGAGCTTGGATATTGCAGCACACCTGTGATGTGTTAAAATGGTGTATGAAACAACTTTGGCCAGAAACTCTGTATTACTGCAAGTTCTTTAAACTGCTGAAACTCTGGCCCACCAAAAGCCCTTGCTGTGCATGTGTAGAGAGAGTTGTCAGTCGTGAAGACAGAGATCTGTGTGGCTGCAGATCCGTGAGCGGAGTGTGTAGCATTTGTTGGATGAGTTAAGGGAGTTTGGCAAGGGAGGCCTTGTGTGGTGTTTAGATTGAGAGCGCGTGAGTGTTGTGGGGGGTTGGGTGGAGTTGAGCAGCAGAGAGCTGATAAAAGAGCTTTGTCTTGTGCAGGTCACTGCCTCAGAGCAGAGGATTGTGGTTAAACAAAAAAAGCCCCATTTGATCAATCTGCATAATACTGCTAATCTTGCATAGCCCAGTTTGAGACACCAAATCCCCCTGGTTTTTGTCCGAATCAGTTCTAAAAGTAAATCAGGGGTATTTCACGTGCCCGTTTTCTTGGAGCTGGAACTGAGGGAACACGATCGCTCAGACGTGGCTGTTTATATAGCACTCTGTGAGCTGGTTGTCTTTGTTCTCTGGTTGTTGGGCAGCGGGTGGTAGAGTTTGGAGCAGTGGGACGGCAGACCATTTATGAGAGACTAGGGCTGCACGATTAATCGAATGCGATTGTCATGCGCATTTTGTTAGTAAAGCCGGTTCTGTAATCAGCAGTAAATCATCATCACGTGCTTTCAGATAGAGCAGCATTTACTACACAGAGCCGTAGTTCAC
>NW_015544204.1:240634-249226 GCF_001515605.1 Sinocyclocheilus anshuiensis
ATACGCATGACAATCGCAGCTTCTGTCGAATCGCGATTTCGATTCCATTTCGATTTATCGTGCAGCCGTATGAGAGACTGTCTCACCTATTCACTACCTCACAAAAGACAAAGCTATCTCTCAGCCTGTGTTAACTCTTCTTCTGTTGGTCACCATGGTTTAGTCAGCCAAGACTGGCTGTGAGTGTGCCACCTGATTCATTGGGATCTCACTCACATTTATACACACTTTTTTGCTCAGCAGCTGTTTGTTGGCAGCACCTTTAATGAGTCACCTGTCCCCTGTGAAGTCGTTGTCTCTATGACTCCCACTGTCTGTCTATAATGTATTCTTGTATCTGTTTGTGGTCTGGGTAATTCATCTCCAAAGTAGTTTAGTGTCTCATCTTTTGGCGGTTGGTTTTCGATTATGTGGGTGTCTCGTAATGGTGTGGTTTGCATCTACTATTTGATCACGATGACGCTTATTTTAATGCTTTGCTTGACAGCCGAAACACCAGGTTGTACTGTAGGTAAATTGATGAACAGTATTGGTAAAATATTAAGTTGCAGGTTATTGGCATACTTTTTTGTGAGGTTAATATTGTAGTGTTTTTATTGACATTACTTGACAATTGCCCTTTTTGGTTAAGGGTGGCTGATTTAACCCTAGATAAAACAATGCGGAACATGACCCATTTTTAGTAGAATGGGCACACTTTGTGCTAATGGACTAAAATAAATATGGTGTGTTTCTGTTTAAAAGAATCTTAAAATTGAGGCGCTTGATTGCTTTTATTCAGTGGTTCAGTAGTTTCTATTGAATAACTTGCATTGTAAACACAACATTGGAAATTCTCGCTTTTGTTTTGCAAATGGAAAATGTTCCAAATGTCAATGCTGAAAAAATGTTGTGCATCTTCAAGCAAAAACGGATTTTTTCATTCTTGAATGAATCAGTATTTTTGAACAAATCAGTAGATAGAAAGATTCGATGACTTGCTCGTAGTCAGTTGTTTAATTCCTGAATGAATCAGAGTGTTTGAACGAGTCTGTTGAATGAATGATTCAAGAGTTTGGATTTAATGTGTGTTAAGGGCACTGAGCTTTGGCATGTATCAGACCTGGGACTGTCATGTGCACATGGACTTAAAGGGTTAGTTCACCCAAAAATGAAAATTAGCACATAAATTACTCACCCTCAAGTCATCCTAGGTGTATTCAATGTGAAAGCACGCACGTGATGGAGATTTACCGCTGATTACAGAACGGCTTTACTGACAAGATGCGAATTAAATATCGCATGCGATTTATTGTGCAGCCCTACTTTGATCTTTCAAGCTGTTTAACGGCACTCAGCGGGTGTTGCAGTGCATCAGTCTAAAAGAAGTTAAATAAAAAGCACCCATCCATTAAAAAAAAGTGTCTCACACGGCTCCGGGGGGGTGAACAAAGTCCTCCTGTAGCGAATCGATGCATTTTTGTAGGAAAAATATAACCATATTTAAAATGTAATGAACAATTTAATTTAGCTTGCGCTCACTGTTGTACATGGAAGCAACTCCGGGCGGATGACGTATCATGCGCCACTCAGAAGTGACGAACGCGGAAGCGCAGGAAAGAGATCAACATCGGTCACTTATTAGAAGTACAAAACGAGGATTTGTAAAGAAGAATGACGGAGAATTTCGATATAAGCCAAGAGGGGACTGGTTTTCCTTTGCTAAAGTAAGGAAACTTTGCTTCCTTTGATCCTGTAAGCTTGAACGATCAAAGACAATTTAACTCCGACTGGATTAGTCTGAAAGAAGAAAGTCATATACACCTAGGATGACTTGAGGGTGAGTAATTTATGGACTAATTTTCATTTTTGGGTGAACTAACCCTTTAAGTGGCCAAGACCACAAATGGTGGTATTGGGACAAGCCTGTAAAGAGAGTCACTTGTTTTGTTCTTGAATGAATAAGTGTGTTTATATAAATCGATTAATCAGGTAATTATTAAAATTGCCCTTACCAATTCCAGAGGCAAATATTGCCCCTTTATGTAAAAGTTAATTTCTGACCTTGCAGCTGTCCTTAATGTTTTATTATATAATAATAAATTTTATAAAAATACTAAGACACTTAAGGGCTGTGCTATAATGCTAGCATAGTCAAGTCTAAAGTTGTTAAGCATGACATGGTGTAGTCATAATATAATGTGTTGAAAAATATAGCATGGCTTCATGTGAAATCTCCATGTGGCAGTTGTATATGAGTGCAGTGTCTGCCTGAGTGTAATGTGAGATCCAGCTCTAAGGTGACCGAGTGCAGTGGATTACAGTCCAATTGCCTAAAGCTGTTATAATAATGACCACCTGATGTTGATGTTCATTTCAGATGGATCTTGCTAATATCTAATGAGATAAGTATGTCACTACAGCCCTGCAGCTCAATGTAGAAAATAAAGTTTCATTATATGCACTGCCACTGAAACCTGTGTCTGAGTTCACTTTAGACTGTAGGCACAAATATTCAGTTGCTCTTGAAGGAGTGTCTTTTATCTGAGTGTTTTTCATTCTTACAGCCTGGCCACTCTTATCATTGTCTGGAGGAAATTGGTGACTTGAATCCAGGACCCTGCAGGATACTGGAATACTGCTGTGATAGACGGTGTTGACGGTGATACCGGTGTTAAGCCGCAACACCGGTTACGTCACGTGCCCACCGCGGCACCGACCCCCACCGTCGTTTTGATTCGTTTTGTAGTAGCCTAATAAAAATCATTTAGTTCAGTAAAAGAACAGACACTACAATTAAAAACTGAACGCGGCTGCTCAATGCAGCGTGCCAAACGACGGTCGCATCACCGATCAGATTTCATTTATCCAGTGAGGAGAGTGAGTCGAGCTGACTGACAAGAAGAGTGAGGTGAGACAGACTAGACGATCGCGAATGATTTGGTTTCGAAACTAAATGCAGAAGCGTTTGGCAATATTCTGGATTTTGAAAAGCCTGTTGACTTTTGCCGTTTTTTTTAAACATTTGTTTCTTATTTAATTGGTTCCACATTGTTTGCTGATTTTTACTTTATTTAAACTTTGTCATTTATTTATTTTATTTGACATCAAGGTGCATGCCGTGCCTCCAAGCTTTCTTACTCGTTTTGCTAATAAACGTTCTATGTTTCTTATTTATTTGGTTATATATATATATTATACATGTTTACTTAGCCTATTTCCAGTTTTGTATACCTATTTAAACTTTATGTAAGTTATTTGTTATTTTATATTAGGCATAGCCTGCCCTTTAGCATGGTGTATTTTTATTTGTTTTGTTAATAAAAGTTCAATGTTTTATATCGCTAAAGTGAGTTTGACGTTGTATTTTGTTGTTGCATTCAAACTGCTGCTAATTTGATTAGAATTTGATTCGATTTAAGCTATTTAAAAGCGAAGGAAAATATGGAAAATTCAAACAAAATAAAAACAAACAATTGCTTTACGCCGAATTGCCGCTATTTGAAAGTGAAAGTTAAATGCGCACGCCGCTTTTACAAGCTATTTTAAAGCGAAGTAAAGCGAGAAAAAGAGGGACCGCCCCCACGGTGATACTGGTATTACTGGTGTTGTCAAACGTCGATTAACCGGTGGGAAAATTTCCTCACCGTCACAACCCTATTGGCCAGTTTTCTTTGCAGTGCAATGGCAAAGAGATTAGAACACCTCTCCTTAAAAATAAATCTGTTGGCTGTTAGTCTCAGTCTGAATAGTCATGATAATAGGCATTCATTCAAATTAAAGTGTTTTGGTGTGAATACGCCTTCATATTTCTGCTTAATATCCATTGATGCTGTTAATTTCACTCTTTAAGCATGTAGTTTACCCACAACAAAAAAAGTAATTCTGATATTGCTTCTTAGATGGACAAGTCATCCCTCTGGTGGAGCTGTCGGCCAAGCAGGTGGCGTTCCATATTCCATTTGAGGTGGTGGAAAAGGTCTATCCTCCCGTTCCTGAGCAGCTGCAATTGCGGATTGCCTACTGGAGCTTCCCAGAGAACGAGGAGGACATCAGGTGAAAGTCTTGTAATAGCTAATATATTATCAGCCTTTGCTTTCAAATGCTTGTGATGACCTTTACGATTAATAAGATTAACCAGTGAGTTACCAGAATGCCCTTTAAGATTTAGAGTGTGACGGGATGCTCAGTTTAAGTTCTTTCTTCTCTCTGTCCTTGCAGATTATACTCCTGTTTGGCCAATGGCAGCCCTGATGAGTTCCAGCGTGGCGAACAGCTCTATAGAGTGAGGGCTGTGAAAGACCCTCTACAGATAGGTGAGAAATCAAAGACATCCCACATTTACCATGTCATTAGTGCTGTGTTTTTGACCAAAAGCTTCTGAAAGTTGCTTTGCTGCATTAAACACTTTTTGACATCAATCTTAAAATAGAATTTTAGGATGCAATTTAAGATGCAGATCTTAAAATAGCATTCAGAATAAGCCACCCTTGTGTTTGGCCTGAGAGAAAACCAGAGACATGGCACATAAGATTGTATGTATGAGTGATTTGAGCTCAGGCCGTGTGAATGAATGCTGTTGTTGGAGGCAGTGGGCTGTACAGCAGCAGAGGGAAGTCATGATGCAGCTGGCCCGAGCCTGACCAATCCCGCACATACACCCTCAAGGGGTCTGCCTGCGTGCTTATTCACAGAGTTATTCACTGAGTGTTTAAACTGCCCATAGAGTGTAGACACCTCTTAAAAAGGATAAAACATAGCCTTAAACTCTGTCAATGTACCAATATACACTACCGTTCAAATGTTTGTGGTCGCAAATTTTTTGTTTTTAAATATTTAAAAAAATCTCATGTTCACCAAGGCTGCGTTTGGTCAAAAATACAGTAAAAGCAGTAATATTGTAAAATATTACTACAATTTTAAAATGTTTTCGTTTGTTTAAAGGGGTCATATGATATTGCTAAAAAGAACATTATTTTGTGTATTTGATGTAATGAAATGTGTTTATGCAGTTTTAGAAAGGAAAAATTGAAATCGCATCATATGACCCCTTTAATGTATGTTGTAATTGAATGTATTTCTGCTATGAAAGTTGAATTTTCAGCATCATTACTCCAGTCTTCAGTGTCACATGATTTTTCTAATATGCTGATTTATTGCTCAAGAAACATTTTTTGTTATTTTTATGCATTATTATTAACATTATTATTGTTATGCATTTGTTTTTATGGTCATACATGAGACATACAAAAGAAATGAAATTGTATAATGTATATTATTGGCAAAACATTGTTCACCTTGCTCTCTGGATATTTCCATTGATGTACCCCCCGCTTTCACAGACAAGGCTTAAGCCTAGTACCAGACTTAAATGCATGTCTGGGCTGTTTTAACTGAAAGAAACTTGCACTGACTGATCTTAAAATATGTCAATGCCATTGTTTTGTCTCATGATTCACACGAGTAATGATATTTTCTAAGGCACTTTTATAAAAAAATACTTAAATGTCCTAATTGAACTATGGCCTAATTCTGGCTTAACCTAAGTCCTGTCTGTGAAACCAGGCCATAGTATTTTGCATATCAAATTTAATTTAATTTGTTAAATATAAAATGTTTTTTGCTCAAGATTAGCAGTGAGTTATTAAATGAGTCAGATGCTTCAGGGTAAGATGTGTCAATAGTTCTAAAAATAATAGTGATCTTGCTGTTTAATTAGAAGGTAAAAATCCAACCAGCTTGTTTTTCAGAAGCATACTTCACGTTTTGTTTGCATCTTGAACACTCTAAGTGCCTGGTTCCTCTGATTTATGTTTGTTTCGCTCACCGCTTTGTTTACTGTGTGGTAGCAAATTTTAAGGGGGGGGGGGTGTTATGATCAATTATATGATCCTGAAAATTTCCTCGAAACCAGAAAAAAAACCATCCTCCTCTAACTGCCCTGGTCAGTCAGTGACCACCCACCACAATGACCTCCCAACTGCCCGTCAAGGTCAAATCAAACGTTCTCACTCACTTCACCAGAGTGGAGCCAGAAAGGTCAAACACAGAACAGCTGCACCTAAATGGAAGTGCTTCCAAAACTCTTCCCATTGCACTTTGTTTAACATCATAGTCAGAATACAATGCTAAATCTCCAAGGATCAGCCTTTACACAACATGCCCAAACTCCCTGGTTGCTGCTACAGACTTATTAGTCTGTTCACCAGAATTGCTGCATTGCCTGCTGGGATATTTTACATCACTGTATATGCAGCCCAATATTATGTTCTTTCATGATGTGTAACTGTTGACAACCCAGTGACATTTGCAGTCATGATTAGAGCCCGACCGATATATCGTTTTGCCGATATTATCGGCCGATATGAGCATGTCGCCGATATATCGGCATCGGCGAATATGCTGCCGATATGAAAATTTTTTTTACAGAACATATAATGCAGATAAAATGCTTGAAATGGTGTAATTACTTAGTTTGTCCAGCAGAGCGCGCTCCATTGTTTGCTACTGGCGACCTGGATGAAACGCTTTAAAGCTTAAGTCTATGGAAAACCATCGGTATCGGCCCCAAAAAACCCATATCGGTCGGGCTCTAGTCATGATGTGATTATTGGCCCAGGCAGTGATTCACTAAATTAAAGAAAGACACTGTTTTATACAAAGGTTCTTTTTTTTAAATCAAGATTGATTATTCAATTCTTTGGGCCTTTTGTTTTAGCCGGGACAGCTGACAGGAGAATGTGGGTCAGGAATAAAGGAAAAGAAGGGTGCTTTTGGCACTAACTGGTAGACTGAAAGAAAAAAAGAGGTGGTGTAGTAGAGTTGGCTTGAGGAGGCACGTTGAATTTGGATCAGGAACTATAAGCTGAAACTACCCACCACCCCCACCTCTGCTCTTGCTGGCCAGAGTAGTGCTGGCCGCTATCTAGTGGTAAAAGCTTTTGGCCAACCCCTTACACTCAACTCTCCACACACACACATTTGGACTCTTTCTTTCTCTCTCCTCATCTCAGATGTCTTTCATTTCCTGTATGGTCTGTGTACAGTACAATTGCTGTTATATCATTCAGTCTTACAGTCAGCAAACTCCCTCAGACTTTTAAACATTAATGTTTCCCAAATTGTCCCAAAACCTCCTTGCACTTGGTGCAAATATAATAATGTGGGTTCTTATTTTTGTTTGTTATATATAGTGTGCAATAAAGCTAATAAATTGCAAAAGTTTTGCAATTAAACTGTGTTTTCGTTTTCATATTAAACTGTATTTCACAACCACTTACTCCCCAATAACTAGGATGTTTTTATCCAGAGTGTAAAGAGAATGTGAACTAGATTTGAGTTGAAATGTGTTACCACAGACTTAACAGGCTTTGGTTCTCTCAAACAGGTTTCCACCTCAGTGCCACAGTAGTGTCGCCCCAGGCCGGCCAATCAAAAGGAGCCTACAATGTGGCTGTAATGTTTGACCGCTGCCGCATCACTTCCTGCAGCTGCACCTGCGGAGCAGGAGCCAAATGGTGTGCCCACGTTGTGGCCCTCTGCCTCTTCAGAATTCACAATGTAAGAGATTCTAGAAGCACATAATGCCCTCTGGTTAGGGATACACAGTGCTGTATTGGTACCATATCAATTATTAGCCAGTATTAGAGTTAGAGTTTTTTTTTGGATATTGAAATTGGATATTTATTTTTGCATGCTTCATTTAGCCTATGTTTACATGTGAATTATGCTAACACTCGCCTAAAGTTAATCTTTAAAAACATTAATAATTTAGCAGTTAAATATATTAATCTGAAAATTTGTATATTTCATACTGTACATTATATTTAAAGGTGCCATAGAATGCATTGATACAATATTTTAAATTGTTCTCTGATGTCCCCAGAGTTTGTTACGGTTTAACTGGTGGTGACCGTGTTACTGACCTCACATTACTTCCAAATGCAATTTTTAACTGCCACATTCCTATTTACGATCATTCTGGTAGCACGTGAAGGCAGCATTAGTGAAAACAGGCAGAGACAATGGTAGCTTTAGCAACATTAGCCTTACAGAGAGCCAAGAAGCTCTTTTGGAAAACAAAATACAACATGTGATGCTTACTTTGTCTGGAGCTGACGTTCGCGTGCGAAGCGTTGGTATCGATCCCTCTTTCAGAAGAAATCTTTGTCAAACTCCAGCGCTGAACTGACCCTTGTTTGTGAGGTGGTCCTGCGTAAAATGATTAGCACAAACATATAGGACTTTTCCGTTTTTTTCTGAAACATTTCCTTCGAAAATGAAATTTAACCAGCGCTAAACTGACCCTCGTTTGTGAGGCAGTCCGGTGTAAAATGTTAGCACAAACGTATAGGACTTTTCCATTTTTTTCCGGGACATTTCCTTCGAAAATGAAATTTAACCACCGTGTCCTCAGCGGTCTATGGAGACTCCTATGTTCGTTGGTGCATCCCAACACACAACACTTTTAATGGCTCTTTGGCGCTGACATTGTATCTCCAGCAGCTACAGCAAGAAAACAGTAATGGCGGACCGCTGCTTCTCACTCAGGGCTGTGTATATGCTAATAGGGCAGAGAGCATCACAAATGGGCGGGACTTCCCCCCCCCCCCC
>NW_015544204.1:251973-264842 GCF_001515605.1 Sinocyclocheilus anshuiensis
ATTCTTCTGAGTATCAGATTATTAAAGATGACCTATTGAAGAATCTCTTCAGCCAAGAATCTCTTTTGGAAAACAAAATGATGCGTGATGCTTACTTTGTCTGGACTCTGGACGTTTGTGCACGAAGTGTTGGTATCGATCCCTCTTTCAGAAGCAATCTTTGCACAACTCCAGAGCAGAACTGACCCTCATTTGTGAGGCAGTTCGGCGTAAAATGATTAGCACAAACATACACTTTTCAATTTTTTTCCGGGACATTTCCTTCGAAAATGAAATTTAACCACCGTGTCCTCAGCGGTCTATGGAGACTCCTATGTTCGTTGGTGCATCCCAACACAATACACTTTTAATGGCTCTTTGGCGCTGACATTGTACCTCCAGCAGCTACTGCAAGAAAACAGTAATGGCGGACCGCTGCTTCTCACTCAGGGCTGTGTATATGCTAATAGGGCAGAGAGCATCACAAATGGGTGGGACTTTCCCCTAGTATGACGTCATAGTAGTGAGAAATCTGGAACTGCTAGTGTGGAGAGACTGTTTATGATTTATTGGGATTATAAAACAATGAGTGGGTGGATTTTTACCATTATAGGCTGGTTGTTTTCACACACTGCGGCCACACAACTGTGTTCAAACACCTTATAAAAGTGATTTTTGCATTCTATGGCACCTTTAATGTAGCATTAAACTGGTTTCAAGGGTTTTATTTTTCATTTTATTTGTTATTTGTTTGTTAATGTTATGTTATAATGTTACATTTTATTTGTTTAATTTATTTAACAAAATAAAATGGAATTTTAATAATGTCTTAACATGAAAATAATCATCTTATCAGACAGATTTTTGATATGTTTTTTTCTGGTGTTTCTCTTGTATTATTTCCCCTTATTCCCTTTAAATTAAACAATCTGCAATTGCTGCAAAATACCTTTACAATTAGGCTGGAATTTGGTCTGTGGCAAAATACAGAGCTTAAAATAGAAAAGCATATTTTAATGTGCCGGTTTATGAACTAACACCACAAATCCATTTGTAGAGTAGTTGAAAATTTTCCCCTAAGGTTTGAAAAAAACGAATGCATTAACAAAAACCAACAACTTAAGGCAACAGTTGTCAATGTGTCTCAGAACAACATATACACCTGCATTTTAATGTGCACAATGACTTGGTTCAGATGGACATATCTGCGGGGAAGATTTCACATAAAGCACATGCACGATCTGTCTCTAGGTTTCTATCTGTGCGGAGTGACCGTGGGCATGACAGCACTGAGAAGCTTTTGATTAGGTTTGATGCCTCCCTGTGGAGTCAGGAGGGTGGAGGGAAGGATCTGCACTGCTGTGATATCCCACCCCCCCGTAGGAGGGCCTGCCACAGTCAGATAGACCCGGCAGCCCGGGCCGTGGGTGGCGTTTAGCATTTGCATGTGGGCTTTCTCTTCTGTTTGCTGCCGCTGGGGGAAATTATAACAAACTTATTTTGCATAAACTTTTTCTTGCATGTTTGGTTTGGTTCTAAATAACAAATACACAGTTCTCCTCTTTGGTTTCTTGTAAATGACACTAGAAATCCATTGCATTTGTAAATAACGTTGTAAATTTGGAAAAGTAGAGAATAAGAAGCAGAATAAGATGCTTTAGTAGTGTCTGCAACATGACACTTGCCCATATTTGTCTGTTCGGTGTCTCTTGGCAAATAGCTTTGAGAATGTATCATTTTACTCTTATTGTGCAGTCCTGTCTGTTGCAAACAGCGCTAGTGTTTATTCTGCTATTGTGAGTTGAATAAACAGTATATTCTTAGTTCCGCTATGGCCTTTATCAACCACACAGCAATTTCAGTAAACCAGACATTGACACTTTAGATTTAATCTTGCTATAGTATCTCTTTATGTGCTGTGTCTAAGGAGGTTACCTGTCATTTCCTCACATCACAGCCTGAAGTTTAAATGCTTCAGGCTTGACATTTAGCCCACCTACTCAGAGTAGTATCACAGAGATTGGTACAATGCATTCTTGCTTTTTCTATATCTTTAGTAGAACAAGACAAGAAGAAAGATACCTGCCATTGAGCTCAAACATACAGTGGTACTACTGAATTATGATCTTATATATTTAGTAGCTAGAGAGGCATGCACTAGTAATAAACTGTGTCAGCCATTAGACCTCTCATTCTTTATCATTGCTGTGCCCTTTAACTATTTGAGTGGGCTTGTGTGGTTTTTTTTATGTGTCGTGGCTCGTGAGCTGTCAGACTGTCCTCATAGCTAAACTTGCGTCAATACATCCCACCATCCTAATTGTGCTACTAAAAACTGGTTGCAACTTGCATTAAAAATATTCAAACTTTTAACGGTTAAAAACATTATTAATGGTCCAAAATGAACATATTGAAATATTGAACATAATATTTTCATGATTTATTTGGACTTTTGTACATTAACATTTTTATTCTTTTAATATTGTAATTAATTTCAGTTTTGCTATCAGTGTTGTCTTTCTAATAACATGCTTTCAGCATCTTTCTCACACAGTGTCTTATATATTACTTATATATGGTGTTACTTTTTTTTTTACTTCATTTTGCAAACAAAGTTAGTTGTCTTACAATATCATGCAAGCTGCCTTTCTCACACTTAAATATGCTTTTAATAAATAAAATATATAGCCATTTTATATTTTAGGAAGAGTGGTGGGTCCCCAAATCATCATGATAGGAATCTTTTAGCATCAAGAAGTTTGAAAACCGCTGAGTTACAGTACATTTGGTGAAATGTCTTCAGATGGTTGAATCTGATGTTGTGTATGGAAGTATGTGGTTTCTCATAGAGTTAGACTCTGAGCCACGTGGCTATTCGCGCACTCAGTCGTACTGGGGTGTTGTCCAGGAATCCTAAACATTTCCGTCCTCCTTATCCTCCTCGGTGCAGTTCTCCAGGTCCGTCCTTCATCCACCCTGCTCTTCTCCCCATCCTCCATCTCCCAGACACGGCCAGCTCATTTCACTCCAGTAGCTCACAATGCTGCCCCCACGGGACGCTCCGCATTCTCTTTAATAACCTCACTATGAGCTAAAGAGAGAATTAGCTCTGATGGGCTCAAAGCGTGTCTATCTGGAGCTCATATATTATGTATGGGCCACTTGCAAATGAGGGGTTTTCTGCTCATGGTGGAGACACATGCTGGAGGAGAGTACCAGGTGATGGCACACAGGGACAGCCACCTAAAGACATCAAAGTATTTGCTAATGAGCAGCCTGCTCCTGGTTTAGTTTGCACTAGTGAGTGGGAGTTAAAGCACTGAAGCTTGATTTCAGTTCTATATGTCAGCCAGTGCCAACTTTAATATCAGTGACTCTCGGCATGTGTTTGGTTATAGGCTTCTGCAGTGTGTCTTCGAGCACCTGTATCAGAGTCCCTGTCCAGATTACAGCGGGATCAACTCCAGAAGTTTGCACAATACCTCATCAGTGAACTCCCACAGCAGGTGAGATGTGCATTATTTATTAGTTTTATAAATTGTAGAAATGGCCTCGTTTCTCATGGCTTCTCTGAGCTCCTAAGTGTCTTTTCACAGCTCTAAATAACTGTGATGAAGTGCACACAGTGGCCTCATTGTCCTTATTAGGGTGTGACTGCTCAGATTTCTCACAGTTCGGTTTTTATCATGGTTCTGTGGTCATGGCTTTGGTGTGGTTCTGTAAATGCTTAAAAGGCGGATAACAATAACTAATAATATTTACATTGCAAATGCTAATATTTTTTGTGTGTATAATATGTTTAGTATTTTTTCAAACACAAGTTATTTAATAAGCAATAATATACAAATATAAAATAAAAATGATTGTAAAATATATATTTTCAATAAAATATTCTTATTACATATGTAGTAATATGTAAATGTTTAATATAGTGTATTGACGGAATCTCACTTCCTTTTCTTCAGTAACACCATCTCAGAACAAAACATTTTTTTTTTTTTTGTCTTTAATGATACATTCATTTCTGGCTTTGTGATTTGTTTTGTATCTGCAGATCTTGCCGACAGCTCAGCGTCTTTTGGATGAGCTTCTGTCCTCCCAGTCTACCGCTATTAACACCGTGTGTGGAGCCCCGGGTATGGAATGACCTACAAACCACAATTAATGAATTTCTAAATTTCTCATTCTCTGTGAAGGCTTGAGGACCTTGTAAAATCCTAATTTTTCTTCTCTAACGATTTGTTTAAAAGATCCTACTGCTGGCCCTTCAGCCTCTGACCAGAGCACCTGGTATCTAGATGAGATTGTAACATTGCAATCTAAAAACAAAAATAAGACTTTTAAAGCGGAAGTTAAATTCACTTGTGTTGTAAATTGAGTTGTGTTAGGCTATTTTGATTACCCCATTACAGTCATTTTACAGTTAATGCTATCATAAAAATAGACTTACTTGTAGGTTTAAAATTCTACATGTCACATTTATTGTCCAACTACAAATATTTCAGCGAAATGTATATTTTAGTCAGAATTATTGCGCTCCTATTTAATTGAGCTCTGTCTGTTTGGCACGGTGGCGCTCGTTCACTGAATCTGTGAAGTTTAGTGGAGAATCCCAAAGCAGAAGCCTCACGCACTTCTGAAAAATGGAAATATTTCCATGGCTTTCTAACATTTACAGATGGAGAATATACACCGTGAAATGTAAGTTATGCATTCAGGAAGACAGCACATCTCAAACACATTAAACAGCGCAAGTAGCCTAGTGTCTCTGTCAGTGGCACATGCAGCCTTTCTGTCGGAGCATATGACGGGCCGAGCTGCTTAAATTTGCCTGTCTGGTACTACCTATAGCTAGGGCTAGGCGACATGGGCAAAAATTAATATCTCTGTATTTTTTGGCCGATTTGCGATAGTGTCTCTGTCAGTGGCACATGCAGCCTTTCTGTCGGAGCATATGACGGGCCGAGCTGCTTAAATTAATATGCGAAACGAAACTATTAACTATGTCTTACTAGTTTTTAAAGGCCTTAATATGAAGCTTGTCACATGTTTAGAACAAATTGGATTATGCACTTTCTCCGCAGCAGCTCAGTCTGTGTCCTCCGCTATATTTTCAGATGTGCTCGTATCAAACTACTGTATATCGATATAAACTGTATTGCCTCATATTGAATCGCTTATAAAGAAAATATCGATATATCGTACAAACTCGATATACCGCCCAGCCCTACCTATAGCACAATCTCCTGATATCATCTATGTTCTGAAAAAGAGTTTCCTAATGAGGCATACTTGAGCAGGTTCCCTGTGGGGTACTTTTTCACAGATTTTGCTTTAAATTTTCACTTGAAAAATGAAAAACAACCTCAAATTTGTAATGGCTTAACACATTTAGTTACTTCTTTTAAAGGGAGAAAAACTTTTTTTTTTAAGTTGTGTGGATGAAGATGAACAGCAAACAGATGGATGAAAAACAGACAGAACTAACTGTTCTTTTTGTCGCTCGCTTGTTGTTCTCAGTGATGTGAACTCCATGTACCTGTCATCCACTGAGCCTCCGGCAGCTGCCGAATGGGCTTGTTTGCTGAGGCCCCTGCGAGGTAGAGAGCCAGAGGGCATCTGGAACCTTTTGTCCATCGTCAGAGAGATGTTTAAGAGGAGAGACAGCAACGCTGCACCTCTGTTAGAAATCCTCACCGAACAGTGTCTCACTTATGAACAGGTACAAAACTGACCCGGCCACACTTCACACACCAGGGTGATGGTTTCATGTGTACAAAATCGCATCATCCTGATGCAAACACCCGTCACATTTAAACCATAGCAAATTCATAGGAATGTCTACAGCCAAATGTTTGTGGACACCCTAAATAATAATTTCTTAATTTTTGTTGCATACAGGTTTATTTGGGGAAATTATATAATATCCTAAAACGTCTATTAAATATATTCTGCCATTTGGAACTACAAGTGAAGCATTTCAAATTTATAGATTTTTTTTTCTCATTTTTAAAATTATAGTATCCATATAACATTTAATGTTTTTTATTAGACTTAGAACCTCATATTTTAACTTAATTAATTTAGTTATTTTTAATTAATTTCCAGAAAGGAAATCATATGTTTTGTTTTTGACTGTGTCTGATTAATATTTGTTTGGAGATGCGTTTTACTCTGACGTCTCTGTTCTAATGATAGTCTACTGCTCTCTCTGTATTTCCTCCAGATCATTGGCTGGTGGTATAGTGTGAGGACATCGGCCTCTCACAGCAGTGCTAGTGGGCACACAGGTCGCAGTAATGGCCAGACAGAGGTTGCAGCACATGCGTGTGCCAGCATGTGTGATGAAATGGTTGTTTTATGGAGACTGGCAGTGCTAGACCCTACCATGAGTCCCCAGAGGTGAGCAAGTTGGAACAGCTGGTTAGACTCTAAAGAACTAGTGATTCATGTTTGTTGTGACTTTGATCTAGATTACCTTAAAGATTTGTGGCTGTATTTGTCACCACTAAGGTAGGGTAATGTTCTTTCGCTTGTCTATTTGTGACTCTTCAGGCGTTTAGAACTTGCTGCCCAGCTAAAGCAGTGGCACCTGAAGGTAATAGAGATTGTGAAACGGGGGCAGCACCGCAAGTCTCTTGACAAACTCTTCCAGGGCTTCAAACCAGCTGTGGAGTGCTGCTACTTCAACTGGGAAGTGGCCTACCCTTTACCTGGCATCACCTATTGCAGCGCAGATAAGAAAAACGCCTCGTTTTGTTGGGTCAGGACGGTGCAGCAGCAGCGGGGCGCTAAAGCTGGGACCAGTGGGGAACCAGGAGAAGGAGCTCGCAGTGGAATGTCAGAAGGTACTTCCTCTGAACAAAAGTCATGGTGCAACTCTCATCTTCCCCAGCAGGAGGTGGCTGTCCGCCCTAAGGAGACCATTGTGAGCAAGAGAAAAGGAGTGTCAGGTGTGAATAGTGGAGGCGTGCTGGTTTGTCTGGGTGGAAGGGTCTCTCTCTCACTTCAGGAGGGAGGTAAAGGCATGTATAAAGCCAGTAGCTCCTCCCCATCAGCTGGTAGTAAGGCCAAGCTTACACAGAGCAACAAGGGTTCATGTGGAAGTTCGAGTGGCGTCAGTGGGAAGCACCCCAGCGCTAAACGGCGAACTAGCAGTGAGGACAGCTCTCTAGAGCCTGACATGGCAGAGCTGAGTCTGGATGATGGTTCCAGTCTGGCGCTTGGAGCGGAGGCCTCTAACACCTTTGATTTCCTTCCTCCTCCACCAGAGATGTTGCCCTCACCCAGCCCTCTTCTCCGAGAGCCACTCAAATACAGTGGTAACGCTTCAAAAGAGCGTGCATATGAGACAAAACGTGTGCTGCCCTCTGCTGCTGATGCCCATGCCTGCTCCATTGCAATTCCAGTAGTGGTAGCTATGGAGAAAGAGGTGGAAGTGGAGGCAGATCTGGATGAGAACGGAGGAGATGAGGACCCCGTAGATGATACTCGGCCCTCTGCAGCGCTCCCCAGCAAGGCTCAGCGGGGCCGCAGAGAGGGAGATGGAAGCGTTGTTTCAGGGGCCTCAGGACCTCAGGCAGTTGAGGCAGCAGCAGGAGCAGATGCTGTGTGTGAAGATGACTATCAAGCGTATTACCTTAGTGCTGCATCAGAAGAGGGAGCAGATAGAGGGGTTGCAGACAGCAGCCATGAAGAAGAGCCAGACATCTTTGCTGGGATTAAACCTCTGGAGCAGGAGGGCAGGATGGAGGTGAATAATTTTTTTCTCTCAAACACATAATGTGCTGAAAAGTATGAATTAACACTCCGTGAGAGCTAAATGTAACCTTGTATCTTCTTACTAACTTTTGTCTCAGCGGAAAATTTATCTACTTTATCTGGGATACTTAAATTATAATTTATAATAATTTATAAGTTATAAATTATAATTAAATGTATATTTTTAAACATTTTTTTGGTGCTAATTTTGGACCACTTTTTTATTGTTTAAAATGTTATTTTATTCAGATTTAATTGCGCTAATTTTAAAAGGTTTTCAATGGTAAAATGGTGTGTTGCAGATACTTTTTGCCTGTGTGGAGGCTCTCTATGCTCATGGCTATAGTAATGAAGCGTGCCGACTGGCTGTTGATCTTGCTCGAGATCTGCTGGCTAACCCTCCTGACCTGAAGGTGGAGCAGCCGCAGACAAAGGTAGTGAAACAGCCTTTTTTCAGTGTTTTCTCAGAGGTTTCAGCTGTGACGTACAATCATGCTTGGGCTCACCTTTGAAAATTAATCTCTGTCTTGTTTAGGGTAAAAAGAGTAAGGTGTCGACCAGTAAACAGACACAGGTGGCCACTAACACCCTGTCTAAAGTAGCCTTCCTGCTGACTGTGTTGAGTGAGAGGCTGGAGCTCCATAACCTGGCATTCAACACTGGCATGTTCTCCCTGGAGCTGCAGAGACCGCCAGCTTCTACTAAAGCTCTAGAGGTAAAGCAGAAGTTATGTTCATCCCATAAACCTGGTGATGATCTGCTAGTATGACAATTTAGTTTCTTGTTGCAGATGTGACTGGTTTGGCTGATATAGGAAGTCTGTAATATCATAATAGCATTAATATTGAGACACAAATTGGAAAGAGTTTAGCAAGATTTACACTTTGAAAATGACACCACAAACTAAAAATGCATTGTAATGTTTTGATGCCTGATGTCCAGTGAAGTATTTTGAGTGCCATAATTTTGAGCTACTGTGCTCTTATGTTAGGTGAAGCTGGCATATCAGGAGTCAGAGGTGGTGGCTCTGCTGAAGAAGATTCCTCTGGGTCTTGTAGAAATGACTTCCATAAGGGACCGAGCAGAGCAGCTCCGTGATGGAAACTTCTGCGACTATCGTCCGGTTCTACCTCTCATGCTGGCAAGCTTCATATTTGACGTACTCTGCACCCCTGGTAAGTCACACATCTACCTTTTCCCACCATTTTAAAAATGTTCTTTAAAAGCCTCAAAATCCCCATGCTCATTTTTCATGTTTTTTTTTTATCCTTTCACTTGCCTGTTGCAGTGGTCTCTCCCACGGGCTCTCGACCTCCTAGTCGGAACCGTAACAATGAAATGCCTGGTGATGAGGAGCTGGGATTTGATGCAGCTGTAGCAGCTCTTGGTAAGAATCAATTTATGTGAAGAAAAAAAAAGCACAAAACCAACCAGCACTAATGTGTTTTGTTAAAGATATTCTCTTTCTTTCTGTGTTTCAATTGTCTCTCCTTTTCTTATCTTCTCTCTTTTTTTAAGGTATGAAGACAACGGTCAGTGAGGCAGAGCATCCTCTGCTGTGTGAAGGGACACGGAGAGAGAAAGGAGACCTGGCTCTAGCACTAATGATCACCTATAAAGATGACCAAAGCAAGCTTAAAAAGGCAAGTGTTTTGACATTATACATGCAATATACAGTACATCAGCTAACGTTACAGTCTTCGGAAGCAATGTGAATGGACTGGAATATAAACTACCATTCAAAAGTTTGAGGTTGTTGAGATTTTTAAAAATATCTTACCAGCTTACCAGGGCTGCTTTTATTTGATCAAAATTACAGTAAATCAGCAATATTGTGAAATATTATTACAATTTAAAATAACGGTTTTATATTTTAAAATTAAATTTATTCTTCTGATGGCAAAGCTGAATTTTCACCTGCCATTACTCCAGTCTTCTAAGGGTTTCGAAATTAATTGTTTCTTCGATGCATCACGATGCAGACGAGGGCGATTCGGTATCAGTTCAGTAATAGACCAAAACCGATTATAACGTACTGACGCTTTTCTGATGCCATTTGTCGCATACGTGCTTTGTCGTGGTAGCATACATTTGGCGCGTTCAGCTTGAAGCGCCGCTGCGCAGAATGATCAGTGTATGACCAAGTCCCGCAAGAGCGATAAGAGAGCAGATGGATCCTTATGCTTAAAAGTGCTCCAACTACTTTAAAAGCCGACATCTGGCCACATTTCGGCTTTTATGAACAACCTGAGCACGACCTGGAGAAGACACACGCTGTGTGTAAATCATGACACGCACAATGAAATATGTAGGGGGTAGGGATGGGCAAATGAAGCCTCAGTGAAGCACTGAGGCTTTCCTCTGACTGTTTCGGGAAAAGATTCAAAGCTTCGAGTGTCCGAAACAAGCGCCGTCTGGTGGTTCATAAAAAATATAGCAGCCAAAAGCCTGTGAAAGACGCTCCGTAGGACGAGGCATCTACCACATACTCCACTGATCGATTCAAGTTACGTGCACAAATAAAAGCTTAACAGTCTGTGTTTGTTGAATTTCTGTCTCTGATAAATTCATTTACCCATTAAACTGTGCAATTAATTACCAGTACGAATATCAATATGATGTAATAGAAGAATAATGTACTCATATGAATTGCATATGACAATATTGAATTTTTCTGAAATAATTTGTATTCATATTACTTATATGACTGGGTATCTAAAATGTAACTGAATAAGTACGAATTAAAACTTATTCGTAAAGTCAGATCTGGGGGATCGAACATTTGGACACGCAAAGTGAATCACGCACGTGGCTGGACAGAAAGTGAAGCTTCATTTGTCATTGGTCACGTGATTTCTATGACAATTAACAACACAACACAAGCTTCGAATCGAGGCTTCATCTAGCACGCCCATTTATTCTCGACACAAGCTCCGATGCCTCGGTTCAAATGTCACATCACTAGCAGGGGGTAATACCACTAACTTAAGAAACCAGGTCAGGTACAGTTCATATATCTGACTGCTTGTATTTATTGACAAAATTGTATAAATGTGAAGTAAAATGGAAAAATGAGGATGCAGTGCATTGTCAATGCATTGTGATGCATCGTGATATCGAATTGAACCGAATCGATGACATGATAATCGTAACCGAACCGTGAGACCAGTGTAGGTTCACACCCCTACAGTCTTCAGTGTCAGAAATCTTTCTAATATGCTGATATGGTGCTGAAGATGAGATAAATGGTAAGATCATAAATACTGAAAAGTATTAATTTTCTTAAAAATATCTTACTGACTTTTGAATGTACGTAATTTATTCAGGTTAGCTATCCCTTTAGGAACATCCATACTTATGCTGAGTGTATCATGTTTAAAATGCAGTGAATGCCTTAAACTATTAATGTTTGATTTCATCCTTGTGTAGATTCTGGACAAGCTCCTGGATCGTGAGAGCCAGACCCATAAGCCTCAGACTCTGAGCTCCTTTTACTCTAGCAAACCAGCCACAAGCAGCCAAAAGAGCCCATCCAAACACGCCACCCATGGTGCCAGCGGATCGACGGGGGGAGTGTCAAAGCACACCCCTGCAGCAACATCATCTGCTGTGCAGGGCGTGACCGGCGGGGGAGCGGCAGGGCAGCAGGGCAGTTTAGTGGGTAGTGGAGTTCAGAGTGCAGTGACAGGAGAGGGCATCGCTGACAACAGAGATCAAGGTGAATCACATCCACCAAAGTATTATGAGTAGACACTTACATTTCAGAGGGAAATTCACTGCTGAAATGTTATTGTCTTGGGTCCTTGTGGTGTTGGTAGTGACCCAGTTTAATTTTATCTCATTCGTACTACTTGCTTTGGCAGAGGGTGCACAGACAACCTCCTGTGAGCAGCAGAGCGAAGCTGCACCCTTCAAGCCTGAGTGCACTGTGCCCAGTCGTTTGGCACTGGGGGGTCGCGGGGCATACGGCACGCGCTGCTGGGGATCACCTGTACGGCAGAAAAAGAAACACACTGGTGAGAGACAGTGGGTTTGTTACTTAGACAGAAGAGTACATTTGATGCAGCACCTGTGTTCTTTATTTTTGTCACGAGAGGCCAAAAATCACTGCAAAAATTCATACAAATTTATATCACTTATTCACCCGCTAGCCTTTTTAAAGTTATTTTAAAATAGTGCTGGGCAATGATTAATCGCATCCAAAATAAAAGTTTTTGTTTACATAATATATGTGTTCTGTGTATATAAATACACACACATGCATGTTTATTTAAAGTCCCCCTGTGGTGAAAATCAAGTTTTTTTTATGTTGTTTATTTGTCTATGTGGTGTTTTTAATATGCTTTTAGAAGAACCATGTGCCAATCCATTTATCAACACCATTGCTGAGTATTTTCTCCTTAAAGCAGCACTATGTAACTTTTTCTGTGTTCAAAATTTGCAAAATGTATATAATGAGCGAGTACATCATGAATTAATCTTCCAAACCGCGTTTTTGTCTTATTCTGAATCACTACGGTACACTTATAATAAGTACTTATATTTGGACTATTGTAGCCTGGTCGGGTCGTCACCGCTGCGGAGTAACACATACCTGCGTGAATCGCCATAAACATAAACTTAGAGAAGTAGCTCCAGTTGGAATGTTCTTCCGCGGGATGTGTGCAGTTCTGTTTATTAACCGCTAGAGCGCCAAAAGTTACATAGTGCTGCTTTAAAACAGTAGTTTCCCAAAGGCAGTCATAGAAACGCGGTTTGAAACAGCCTTTTTTTGCTACGTCACAAAATTCAATAACCAATCGCGTCAAGGGATCCTATCCTTAGCATATCATTAACTGTGCTGCAAAGCAGAGGGTCTAGTGAGAAGGCAGCCAGGTTAATTCGGTAACAGTTATATTTTTTTCTGTAGATGTTTCGCTAACTGTTAATATTTCCCCCAATTTTCACGATGTCATGTGCTGTTAGTGCTTATTTATTTGTATTTAGAACCGCTAACTTGAATAATAACCCGTGGCAGCAGTGTAAAAGTAGCCCACTGTCAGACCCACCTCTCCCACATTGGCATCCGCTCTTCACTCGCGGGCGCGAACTGGAATCACAAACTTGGCTGCATTCGAGTATTCAAAGAA
>NW_015544204.1:268929-271391 GCF_001515605.1 Sinocyclocheilus anshuiensis
GCGCTTATTTATTTGTATTTAGAACCGCTAACTTGAATAATAACCCGTGGCAGCAGTGTAAAAGTAGCCCGGAGTCAGACGCACCTCTCCCGAATTGACATCCGCACGTCACAGGCGTATGATCGCGGGCATGATTTGGAATCTCAAACTTGGCTGCATTTGAGTCTTCAAGGCATTTTGAGGACACAACATCGTCAAGTAAGTAAATTTAACAAATGTTACAGTATCCACTGTAGTTGTCCGCTAAGATAGATAATGTTACCTCACGAAGTTAGCCATCAGTCTCCTTGCTTACGTTGAGCATACCAGCTTATTTCTGGTTCAAACACATATGGCTTAATTAAACCAATATTTCCTCTTGCCATTGCCATTGTATCGCGTTTACTACAGTTCAGTTTAGTGGATCAGGAGGTGCTGGCTCATGGCTGGCTGGTGTGTGACTGAGTGGAGGCAGGGCGAATTTGTGTATTCATAGAGCCGCGTATAGTAAATGAGGCAAGGGTATACAGTTGCATTCAAGCTATTTTAATGCATGATAAAATTATTTTCACAAGAAAAAACATTTAAATATGTCGTTTTGATGATCAAAGATTAGTTTTATATATTAAATATTTTTATATATAATATAAATTATATTAATATAAACATGTCAATATGTATTTATATACACATAATAAATATACACAGAACACGCACATATATTAAACAAAAACTTTTATTTTGGATGCGATTAATCGTTGTCCAGCACTATTTTAAAATAATTTTGATGTTTTAAAATATAATATATTATTTTATGTATATTACTAATTTATTTACATTATTATTTTTAACCTTGCTTAAAGAAATTTGAGACTGTGAAAAGGTCATGTTTCTTTTGACTTTTCTCAGGCATGGCAAGCATTGACAGCAGTGCTCCAGAGACCACCTCAGACAGCTCTCCTACTCTCAGTCGACGCCCACTTCGAGGTGGTTGGACAGCAGCTTCCTGGGGGAGAGGCCAGGACAGTGACAGCATTAGCAGCTCTTCCTCTGATTCACTTGGCTCATCGTCATCCAGCGGCTCACGCAGAGCTGGAGGAGGAGCCAGAGCCAAGAGTACTGACACCAGCAGGTGAGACAAGCCTTTGCCCTTTTTACCCTCATTGCCCCTTTTGAGGATTTGGTCTCATTTTTTGGGTGCTTGTACATCAGTATCTCCTTTTGAGGCCTCAGCAAACAATTAAATCTCTAATTCAGTAGCAGTTGATTGACTGAATCAGTTGTTTCACTTCAGAGTCAAAACAGATTCTCCGATCCTCTATGTCTACAGTTTGTCACACATTGCCTCTTTCCCTCTTAGGTATAAAGGTCGCCGGCCTGAATGCCATGCTCCACACGTGCCCAACCAGCCATCCGAGGCAGCTGCGCATTTTTACTTTGAGCTGGCCAAGACTGTGCTGATTAAAGCTGGTGGAAACAGCTCCACCTCCATTTTCACTCAACCCTCTGCCAGCGGAGGCCATCAGGGGCCCCACCGCAACCTGCATCTGTGTGCCTTTGAAATTGGCCTGTATGCCCTCGGCCTGCATAATTTTGTGTCTCCAAACTGGCTGTCAAGAACGTATTCCTCACATGTATCCTGGATTACAGGTGAGAGATGATTACGTAATCTGCAGGGACCACAAACTTCAATATGATTTATGACTATCCCCTTGAAATGCAAATGTAATCTTTAAAATTCATAAACTTGGCTTCAGAGTATCAAATCAGAATAAAAGAGTAATATAGTACTGTACTTCAGTATATTAAAAATGGATGGATAAGTAGATAGATATGGGCGGATTGTGATGGTTATGTGGATAGATAGACAGATATTGATTTATATGGATAGATATGAATGGCTAGATATGGGTAGATAAATGGAGTGGTCTATAGCTATGGGCAGATGGATATACACTGCTGTTCAAAAGTTTGGGATCAGTAAGATTTTTTTTGTGTTTTAAAGAAGTCTCTTCTGTTTATCATGGCTGCTTTTATTTGACCAAAAATTTTGACCCAAAATACAGAAAAAAAAACAGTAATATTGTAAAATATTGTTACCATTTAAAATACTGGTTTTCTGTTTTAATATACTTTAAAATGTAATTTATTAAAATGTAATTCAGCAAAGCTGAATTTTCATCAGCCATTACTCCAGTCTTCAGTATCACATGATCCTTCAGAAATCATTCTAATATGCTGATTTATTATCAATGTTGGAAACAGTTGTGCTGCTTAATATTTTTTTTGGAACCTGTGATACTTTTTTCAGGATTATTTTATGAATAAAGTTAAAAAGAACATTGTTTAATTAAAATAGAAATCTTTTCTAACAATGTGAGTCTTTATCACTTTATCACTTTATCACACATCCTTGCTGAATAAAAGCATTAATTTCTTAAAAAAAAAAAAAAAATGACTGACCCCAAACTTTTGAACAATAG
>NW_015544204.1:271501-292690 GCF_001515605.1 Sinocyclocheilus anshuiensis
GATATAATTCCGATATCGATATGAACACTATTTATCTGAAATAGAAATCTTTTGTAACATTATAAATGCCTTTATCACTTTTGATGAATTTTAAGCATCCTTGCTAAATAAAAGTATTAATTTCTTTCCAAAAAAATAATAAAAAGTATACTGAATGGAATAGTGTATAATGTTACAAAAGCTTTTTATTTCAGATAAATGCTGATCTTTGGATCTTTCTATTTCAAAATAATAAAAACTATAATAGCAGTGGTTTCTACAGTAATGGCCGTATACAAATCAGCTCCGCTCATGAACGCTACTTTATCAGATCAAATGAAAATGCCATCAAAACTTTTCTGAAGACAGCTGGTTCCCTTCAGAGATACATTCATATAAAACACCCGCGCCGTGTTATGATTTTGTAACGTGCAGTGCTCATGTTTATTCCAGTCTATGGTTTATTCAACTAAACCAAACACCACAAATAAATAATTGTATGGGAAACACTGGTAATATATATATAAAAATCGGAAATGTGTTTAAAGACATATCACCGTTATTGAAAAAAAAAAATATCGCGATACATATTGATACTGAATTATTGTCCAGCCCTAGTTTGATGGATATTTACTGGTTGATGTATATGGTCGGATAGATAAGGATACATAGATATAGGTGGCTAGATACGATAGAAGGATAAATGCAGTTAATACAATATGCTAGAAAATGGTGGGCAAACCTGCCTTTTGTTTGGTTTTAAATTCTTTTGTCTTGTTTTCACAGGCCAGGCCATGGAGATTGGGAGTGCTGCCCTCAACATCCTGGTGGAATGCTGGGACGGGCACCTCACGCCTCCGGAGGTAGCGTCACTCGCAGACCGCGCATCACGAGCTCGGGATCCCAACATGGTGCGTGCTGCGGCAGAGCTGGCTTTGAGCTGCTTGCCTCACGCTCACGCCCTCAACCCCAATGAGATTCAGAGAGCCCTGGTGCAGTGCAAGGAGCAGGTATTGTCCAGCACATCCTACATTCATTGCACATAATAATCCATAAATTTTTACTCTAATGATATAATAATCATCTGCTTGTTGCCTTTAAAGAACACATTTCTACATTCAGAACTCAGAACTACATTACTCTTTTCAGGATAATGTGATGCTGGAGAAAGCTTGCATGGCAGTTGAGGAGGCTGCAAAGGGAGGCGGTGTTTATCCTGAGGTCTTGTTCGAGGTGGCTCACCAGTGGTATTGGCTGTACGAGCAAACAGTGGGTGGAGGCTCTGGGGCCCAGCGAGAGGGGTCCGGCCGCTGTGGGGCCAATGGTGGAGCAGGGAGAACGCCACCCGAGGGAAGCTGTGGTATCCTGGATAACACGGGAGCCTTGGATCCATCAGGTGTTGCATCTGTAACTACAACAGTGACAGCAGCCGCCGTAGTACCTGTCATTTCTGTTGGCTCCACCATCTACCAGTCACACGCACTGCCGGGCTCAGCCATGGGACACACGCAAGGCCTGCATCCCTACACCACCATCCAAACCCATCTGCCTACCGTCTGCACCCCCCAGTACCTGGGCCACCCCCTTCAGCACATTCCCCGTCCTGTCTTCCCTGTGTCTGGGACGGCCTACCCACAAGTATGAGCTCTCTTTCTTGTGTTATGATTTATGGGTTTCAATTATTTGTGCTTAGAATTTTTATTTCAGTCTGTAATATTATTTGTCTGCATTTAACTGAAGATGATAAATACTAAACTTAAATACTAATGCAGACTCTTACTTGGCAGTCAGTGATGCATAGCGCAACATTCCTGGCAGAATATAAATGGAGAGAGACTCCTAGCAGTTTGTTTATATGTGTATGATGATCTTTACAACTATTCCCTTGGATTAATTTAATTTTGTGGCTTTTTAATTTTTTGACAGCAGGTATATGACTCAAGGAAGGCGTATCCAAGCGGTTTTAAGAGCATCTGTTTGTCTTCTCAGGGAATGCACCCTGCTTTTATTGGTGCTCAGTACCCATTCTCTGTGGCCACTGGCCCTCATCCTCCTATGGCAGCGACCGCTGTCACTTTCCCTGGAGTTGCTGTGCCATCCATGACTCAGATCGCTGTCCACCCATACCATACCGCAGAGGCAGTCCTGCCTCTTAGCACTACTGTGGCAGGTAAGAACAAGAAGTTAGATTTCAATTCCATCTTAACATGAAGACAATTTTTGGGCATATTATCGAATGTTATTTAGATGAATGCTGAATAGATGCAAGGTTTTTTTACTTTTGCAGCAGTTTGCCAGAAATTAAAGGGGTGGTTGATTGCGATTTCACTTTTTTTACGTTAGTTAGTGTGTAATGTTGCTGTTTGAGCATAAACAATATCTGCAAAGTTACGAAGCTGAAAGTTCAATGCAAACGGAGATATCGTCTTTTAAAATTCTGGCAGTTTAATGCCTACAAAAACGGCTGGTAGGGACTACAACAAGTTACTTCCCGGGTTCGTGGAGTAACAAACCCAGATAAACCCCGTGCTCGGGAAAAGGCAACAAAGGGGGCGAGGCCATGCTGCACTGCTTCAGAGAAGAGGAAGAGAAAACTAGAGGTGCACGTAAAAATCTATTCATATATGAATCGCGATTCTGTCTTCTAACGATTCTAATGGATTCACAAGTTTCAAAATCAATGTTCTATAACACGTTAGACTGCACCCCATAAACGCAATCAAGCCTAGAAAAAAAAACAGTGAACCACCCCTTTAATAGTACTTTCATCCGATGTAATTGAAATTATTTATAATTGCAAGAGAAGAAAGAGCCAAATCAGGCCTTTGAATAGCTGTTTGATTCTATGTAAGGGTGGTTCTTCACATGTTGAGATCACATGACCAACTGTAAAATTAATTATATCTCAGAAAGCTTTGAATATTTGGTATCGATCCACAAAAATTCAAAACCAATGGACCATTTTCAGACTGTGATGTGTTTCCACAATTATTAACATCAAAAATCTACCAAAGTTTTTTTTTTTTTTTTTAAGTCAATATACATTGTAACAGAAAAGTAGTTTGCTGCTGCTGAGTATTTCTAATACAACGGCTGAAGGAGTGATGGCAAATTTGACATCTTTCAGTAACCACACCAAAAAAAAGACAGCCTTCAGTCATAGGACAGGTCACAGTCTAAGAGACTTGATGTCACAACTTGCTAGTCAAAATGGCCTTTGCATAATAGAATGATCAGTGAAAAAAAATTTAAATTCATCAGGAATCGTTTTAGAATTGGGTTGTGACTCCTTGAATCGAAATTGGATCTAATTGTGAGATTCCCACTCCTAATTATCAGACACTTTCAGTTGTGGAATAATTAATCTGTTATTATTTACTCATGGGTGGCAAATATTACATGTACAAATATTACATTTACTCATTTAGCCATCTGAAGATTTTAACCAAAGTGACTTACATAAGCAATTTGTCACAGAGGCAACCATATTCATAGTGTACATTGTACAATGTCAGGTTTGTTAGAAAGGTAGATTATTAAACAAGCTTTTGAAGCAGAGGTGAAATGCAGAAAAGAAGAGCTTTTTGTGTTTGTGTGTTTGCAAAGCTCTACAATGGCACTGGTAGAGAAAAGACCACACCTCTAGGTGTGAATGTATATAATTCAAGGCCAGTGAAATGATTATTTAGTGCACCTTTACTTCAGTGCAGACAAGAGTTCATTACTGTTCTTACCAGTTCACCAGAGATTGTTGAGAAGCCATGCTATCAGACAGTTGGCAAATTCATAGACAAGACACCATGAACATCCTCATCTTTTTTTTTGCCCAGCAGGAGGAGTACACTCAGGCTCCACCATCCAGGCCATACAGGGGGCTTCTCTTACAGGACTCTCGTCCCAGCCCGCCTCACTGGTCAGCGCACCCTTCCCTGTGGAAGACGAGCAGCACAGTCAACCAATCAGCCAGCAGGGCCTGCACTACCTCCACTCGGCCTACAGAGTCGGTAAGGACGCATGATTTCTAATTGCATAGACCCTTTAGGGCATGGCTTGCCTGTCCTTATGTTGCTGTTTTGCACCCATTAGGATCCATCTGGTCCTGAATTGTGGTGATTAATTATCAAGAGAGGTGAGGGAGAGATCGGTTGAGTCCATGTTGCAGGACTGACAAAGAACTCTCACAGTGAGAAATATTAATTAAGGCATGATTTCCGTTATATCAGTACTCATAAGTCCTGGAGATTAGGACGTTGGGTGCATGTGCCAATTCAATACATGATCAGTACAGTGTCGTTCAGTACAGAGTGTTAATGGTGAAATCTTCCTGTCCTCATTTAGGCATGCTGGCCTTGGAGATGTTGGGAAGGAGGGCCCACAACGATCATCCAAACAACTTTTCCCGTAGCCCCCCGTACACTGAAGACGTCAAATGGCTGTTGGGCCTGGCTGCGCGTCTTGGTATGCCCACATATCTTTGCAATATATCCTATAGGAAAAACAATTTTTCTAAAGTCCTGTTTCATTTCCTGTTACCCGCTATAATAGCTGGAAGTAGACTGTAAATGATGTGTTGACAGTTTACCTTGCCTTCAGCGGACAAGAGTGGAGAGGTGATTTAACAGCAGAGTCTCCAGCGGAGTTATTGACATCCTGATATCTTTCCTCTAACTCTGAGCTTTATCCCATGCTGATCACAGCATGTTGCCAGTTTTCATGGGCCTAAATGTTACAATTGAAAATGTAGAAGTAGACAATATTTTGCCATGTTCAGGTTAGGCATTAGGGTTGTGACGGTGAGGAAATTTTCCCACCGGTTAATCGAAGTGTGACAACACCAGTAATACCGGTATCAGCGCGGGGGCGTTCCCTCTTTTCCTCGCTTTTCTTCGCTTTTAAATAGCTTGTAAAAGTGGCGTGTGCATTTTACTTTCACTTTCAAATAGTGGCAATTCGGAGTAAAGCAATTGTTCTTTTGAATTTTCCCTCTTTTCCTCGCTTTCCTTCGCTTTTAAATAGCTTAAAAGCGCCGTGCGCATTTTACTTTCACTTTAGAATTAGCGGCAGTTAGGCGTCAATTGCTTGAATGCAACAACAAAATACAACGTCAAACTCACTTTAGCGTATATATAAAACATTGAACTTTTATTAACAAAACAAATAAAAATACACCATGCTATAGGGCAGGCTATGCCTAATGTAAAATAACAAATAACTTGTATAGTTAATGTACAAAACTGTAAACATGTATAATATATAACCAAATAAATAAGAAACGTAGAACGTTTATTAGCAAAACGAGTAAGAAAGCTTGGAGGCACGGCATACACCTTGATGTCAAATAAAATAAATAAATGACACAAAGTTTAAATAAAGTCAAAATCAGCAAACAATGTGGAACCAATTAAATAAGAAACGAATGTTTAAAAAGACTTCCAAAATCACCTTAGATAAATGGCAAAAGTCAACAGGCTTTTCAAAATTCAAAATATTGCCAAACAGGCACTTTTGCATTTAGTTTCGAAACTAAATAATTCGCGATCGTCTAGTCTGTCTCACCTCACTCTTCTTGTCAGTCAGCTCGACTCGCTCTCCTCACTGGAGAAATGAAATCTGATCTGTGATGCAACTGTCGTTCAACTGCATTGAGCAGCCGCGTTCAGTTTTTAATTGTAGTGTCTGTTCTTTTACTGAACTAAATTATATTTATTACTATAAAAAATCAAAACGACGGTGGGGGTCGGTGACGCGGTGGGCAAGTGACGTAACCGGTGTTGCGGCTTAACACCGGTATCACCGTCAGCACCGTCTATCGCGGCAAGCCTATTAGGCATCTAATGAAATGACTAGTGTATGTCTTGTTGCTTTGCTAATGGTCCCCACTGGAATGGATGAATAGCTTAATTAATCAGATGGTAATGACATACACCTGCACATGCTTCCTTTAAAGGGATATTCTGGGTTAAATACATTTTAAACTGTATTTGCCAAGCAGCGCATAGACTAGTACAGACTGTGTGAGTGAACTGACTGCAATTTCCCCTCCGTTATCACTCTACCAGCCCTCCAACTTTTAAAAATCAAATTTTTTGCTTTAGATACTCCACTTACTCTAGTCTGGAACATCACAAACAAACAAGTGTGGTGAAACATCCAAGTTGCTTTTTAATACTAAATGTCAGCACACTTAAATCGCAACTTGACAAATGAAATTACAGGGCTGCTGATTGATCAGAATATTTAATGGCGTAATTTGGTTAATGCTTTCAGTTCCAAGATAACTAAATAACAGGCCTTTGTGGAATTATTAAATTGAAGCACACCTTCATATATAATTTATCTTTTTATTTGAACATTTTCTGTTATATTTTTGCATTGAAATGTAGAGAATATTATTGAATTTATTTTAAAAATTTACATTTTAATGTATTTGGATGTAATGTAACATACTCTCAGCCCAGTAAAAACATTGGGCCCTTCTGTTCTATATTTTCTCAAAATGCACAGGAAATGAAAATACAATACAATAATATAAGATTAATTATATTATAAAACAACTTACATCAGATTTTATGGATGTAATCTATGAAAATGCAGTCCTCCACAGTTGTTTAGCATTAACATTTCTACCACTTAATGTGTTTAACTTGTGGGTGATATTTCACTTGCTGAGCTTCGATGATAATTACATTTCACCATATAAAGAATGCAAATTACTTGACCACAATAAAATATCCGGTCTGGGTTTGATTTATGACTAAATTATTCATAAAGATGGTCATATCCGGTCTGGGTTTGATTTATGACTAAATTATTCATAAAGATGGTCTTTCTCAAATTTACTGAGGTGTTAAGCTATAGCTGTGATCCCGAGATTTTCTGTCTTGGACTTATAGGCTCATTGTATCTTATGTATCTGGGGAAAAAGTGAAATGTAAACAAAGGTGATGGGCAAGAAAAAGACCATATTGAAATGGTTGTTGTATATTGACAGTGCTTTTTGCACGGATTTAAATGATAATCAGAATAATAAATTATAATTAAATTGAAAGAAACTATTAAAATTAAAAAAGAACACAATGTATCAGAGATTCTTTTTAGAATGTTTCCTTATTCTTCCTCCTCTGCCTATATTTCTCCTCAGGTGTGAACTACGTGTACCAGTTTTGTGTTGGGGCAGCGAAAGGTGTTCTTAGTCCGTTTGTCCTGCAGGAGATCATAATGGAGGCTCTGCAGAGGTTAAACCCTGCACATATCCACGCACACCTCCGCACTCCAGCCTTCCACCAGCTCGTGCAGCGCTGCCAGCAGGCCTACTTACAGGTACAGACTCACAAATCCCTAAGATTCAGCCTGGGGAACTAATCACACTGACATTATTACTAATAACATCCCTAATTGGATGAAATGCTGAAATAAATCCGTACCCGGATGATGACGATGATCCACCAGGAGCAACATGCATTCTTCCACTGACAGAAGCAGTTAAAATTACACTCTTAACACATGAGATGATCCGTCGCAGCTGACATTTTGTATTGAATGCGGTGCAGCCATCTCAAAGTTCGTTTTCATATTCGTTAGACTTAGTTTCAAGTTTCAAGTAGAGAATTTGAGTAGGGTTTTAGAACATTCAAGTGGTGCCGAGGGTGGATTGTGATGGCATTGTCGCCCACGCTGAATATAAATTGTGCATGAACAATTCTGGAGTGTTAAAGCTAGAGAGGGAAGCCTGAGTCCGTTCACAGGATGGAGCATACTGATGAGAGAGCATCAAACACACTGTGACAGCCCAAAGCCAAGAGTGGCTTCCTAGAGAAGCAGCACACACATACAGTTACCTGCTAGCCGGCTCAGAGGCTTTATTTTGCTATTTCAAAGAGGTTTCAAGTTGTCGCATGGGCAAACAATGCACGTCTGCGCAAGTGGCCACTCTCGTGGTGGCCTTAAATTTTAAAATGCCCAGATCAAGGAGAGACTCACTCTACCATATGTCTGCCACTGTAAATCTTTGCAAATGATTGTTGGGTATATGTGAAAGGGAGACAGTGCCAGCTCTAATTCACTCTGTCCATGCGTGGATAATGAGATGAGGGACCGAGAGGCTGTACTCAAGCAGAAACCTACCCAGACTGTCACCGAGTCATTTTGTACGTCACTGGTGGGAAATGTATTCCATATGCTGCGTGTCCCTATAAACATCCGGGGACATGATGCTTCATAACCTGTTTACATATTATTAAAACAGGTTCAGGTTAGTGCCATCTAGTAGCAAGAATATTTATGAATTTATCATGTCGCACATGTTTAACCACAGGGAGATCAAAAAGGCATGACAGTAATGAAATGTTGTTGAACGACAAGTAAATGCAATTAGAACTAGAAACTAAACTAAACTCAAAACCCCAGAGTAAGCGGCATGTATTATTTAGTTATTTATTTATTAAATATATATTCTTGTATTTATGTATTCATCAGCTTGCAAACTAAATGCATAATGAAATACTGGTTTGAGTTAGTTAAATTGTTTTATCTTGTAGATTAGCTTAAAGCTTCTGCTAAGAAAAGTAAAATTACTCCATAAAAAAATCTGAAACAATGAAACAATATTATAATATTCATTTACATTGTCACAAATTTGCAGTTGAACATGCGTATCTACCTTTAAAATCTCTTTCATCCAGCTTTCATCTCTTAAAAGCTCCTTGTTTTTCCACTTCATTCCAACAACAAAAAAATTCTTTGTGATTTTCCATTTAAAGTTTAATATGTTGTTCTTCCTTTAAAACAGTCCTTTTTTCCCATTGAATATAATTGAAAAAAAATATGAGATGGGATGAAAAATTTTATTTCAACAGTTTTGATTTGCTTGCAAAACTTTTAACTTTGAAACACATTTTCTCAAGGAAATGCAAAAGTATAAACATTTAGTTTTTTCTTCCATCTCATTTTTTTCCCATCACCAGAACTTTTGCGTTCCCCTGCAAAGCTTGTAACAATTTTTATTATGAGTGTTGTGCTGCTTAATATATTTGTAATACAATTAATTAATAAAATTAAAACTAATAAATTTTTTTCAGGATTCTTTGTTGAATAGAAAGTTCAAAAGAACAGCATTTATTTAAAATAGAAATCTTTGCAGAAACTAAGAAATGTCTTTACAGTTTATCTGGGCAATGTAACAGTTTTGTAAGTAAAAACATTAAAGGGGGCATAACACACACAGTTTCACCCAATCTCATGTTAATCTTGAGTACCTATAGAGTAGTACTGCATCCTTCATATCTCCAAACAATCTTTAGTTTTATCATATTTATAAAATAAGATACAGCTTTACGATTCTCTCCGGAAAAAGCCGAGCTCCTGGAGGCGTGCCGTGGGCGGAGCTAAAGAGTGACGAGCACTTGAGCGCCGAATGCCAACAAAACAAGACATTTGATGCCGTTTCACTTACCGTCTGCAGTTCTGAATCATGACCGGGATCTTTTATAGCTGGGACCGCTCCATCTTTCAGTATCAAACGATGTGCAAATCCAGCGTCGAACTGGGCCTTGTTTATAAAACGTTCGTCAACAAACACACTTGTGAAACTCCATTGCTGCCCCGGAAAAACAAACTGTATCCACTGTTTACATAACGCTGGGTTCTTTAGGAAGCTGAACAATGTTATCTTTCCCTTACAACCAAAAACACACTTCTTTGGATTGGAGACATTCTTCCCGAGTCCATCTTTCAGTATCAAACGATGTGCAAATCCAGCGTCGAACTGGGCCTTGTTTATAAAACGTTCGTCAACAAACACACTTGTGAAACTCCATTGCTGCCCCGGAAAAACAAACTGTATCCACTGTTTACATAACGCTGGGTTCTTTAGGAAGCTGAACAATGTTATCTTTCCCTTACAACCAAAAACACTTCTTTGGATTGGAGACATTCTTCCCGAGCAAGTCCCGTGCAGTGCTGCCGCTGGATGAAGCGCTTTGATGGGCGCGATCTCACTCTTGCTCTGGTCGATGCGTGTGCGGGCGTGCTCTTCCGGGAGAAATGCCCATATAAGGAGTTCCACCCTCGTCTACGTCATGAAGAGCCACGATAGATAAAAACTCTCCGAAACTTGTACGAACCCGGACGTAAGATTTTTGGCACAGAAATACTCTGTCATACGTCCAAATTGTTTTTTGAAACTTTGAATCCAACTCTTTAACAGTGTAAACAACTCTGAATGCATGAAACAGCATTGTACCCCCCCTTTAACGATTTTTCCATCCATCTCACGTTTTCATCGCTATGTTCCCTTACGTGCTCTGTTTCACTCAGTAATGTGTGACATTATTAAAGGCTTGCTAACTGCAATTCATAATGATTGCAAATTGTACGTTTGACACATTTGGCTCAAATGGTTTTAATTTAGATGCATATAACCATATTTTATACCTAACACGTTAACATTTATTCCTCAACTGATTACTAAACTGTAAAAAGAAAATGGTGATGTCCATAAATTAAAAATCTTAGTTAATCTTTAACTAAAATGACCTTGGAACAGTCTCCATTATTGAATGACTGAATTCATGTCCAACTGCTTGTTTATGTTTGTTCCAGTATATCCACCATAGGCTGATCCATCTGACTCCTGCGGACTATGACGACTTTGTGAACATCATCCGAAGTGCCCGCGGAGCGTTTTGCCTGACACCAGTTGGCATGATGCAGTTCAATGACGTGCTGCAGAACCTAAAGAGGGGCAAACAGACTAAAGAACTATGGCAGCGGATCTCGTTGGAGATGGCCACTTTCTCACCCTGACTACTCTAGAGACCAGCGGGGACAGAGAGGCCCAATCTTCCCCACAGACCACTATCACAGCTCAATCCGACACGCAGCACTCTCCGTTCCCCTTGATAGGAAGTGTAGCCATGACGACTTCCTGTACAAGCCCACTCACATGACCGAACATTTAGTCCTTCAGGCCCTGAAGTCATGAGAAAGTGGTACAGAGATACTGGGGCATGTGAATTACTCCAGTCAATGGGTCCCTCCTTCGTTGAGTTGTTGATCCCAGTGTTGTGTCTGATCTTATTTTTGTTCTCTTTTTTTGGTGTGTTCAGTCGAGTAATTTAATGGCTATCTTGTTTTATCTACGAGTCCTAACATCTTTCATTCACTGATTTCTATGCTTTGTGATCCCCTGAGTTCATTTAGATGGTTAATACGGGGACAAAGGTTTTCACTTGCTATGTTGATGTTTGGTTCACGTTTAAACAAAACCACTAAATGTCAGACTTATTCTGCAACATTCCTCTACCCTGGAGAACAGAGCCTCCATCGGTCATAAAGGATTTCAACGTTGGATAGTGGATGGCATTGTAAACATGAGGAGAATAAAAACACAACTTTAAAAGAATAAAAGAGACATTTATTATGAAACGATAATCAAAGTACGGGTGAGGATTCTTCAATGTTTTTGTTTTATCTTTTGTTTTTAATATTTTGTATAGTATGGTGTGTCTACAGAGAGCAGGATGAAGAATGGAAGAATGTTATTACTGACTGCTCACTGACTGCTCTGTGAGTTCCTTTTTCCGGTCAGATGTTGGTGGCTTGAGTGCTGGAACAGAGAAGTCTGGCTGGACCAGATTACACAAGCTTTAATTTTTGAAATTCAAGACATCAGCGGTGACTTCACTCAAAAACAATTCGGGCTTCCTGTCGTTTAAATTGGGTTCTTTTATATTTGAATTCTAGCTGTTTCTGATACCATTAATACGAACCACACAATTTCATTTTTCTGTTCTCATTTTAAAATAGGTTAACTGCTCCCCTCTGTCTAACATTAGTTGAGTGGTCTATAAATGCCACTGCCAGATTCCCGTGTTTCCAGCATCGGCCCCAGCTTGGAACTCGCTAGTGGAGAGTGACTGAGTAGAAAATGTACTGTGATATTTTTGTATTCTTCAAGTGTAGCTTGGTTGGGAAAAAACAAACAAAAAAATCTATATAAATACATATAAATTGTGCTGATTGCGAGAGGATGTAATCTAGAATAAATGGGGAAAAGAGAAAAACTAAATTGGAACGAAGCAATATTAAAAATGTAGAGTTTACTTAATAAAGATCAATCAAAACACTAAGAGAGTTTATCGGTGTCTGTTTATGTTCTAACCATTATATACACTACTGTTCAAAAGTTGGTCAGTTTTTGATAGAAAAACAAGGCTGCATTTAATTGATCAAAAATAGTAAAAACAGTAATATTATTATGAAATACATTAAATATTATTAACATGTAAAGTAAGTGTTTTGTATTTTAATATATTTTAAAATGTAATTTATTCCTGTGATGGCAAAGCTGAATTTTCAGCAGCTATTACTCCAGTCTTCAGTGTCTCATGATCCTTAAGAAATCATTCTAATATGTGACCCTGGAGCACAAAAGCAGTCTTGAGTCGCTGGGGTATGTTTGTAGCAATAGCCAAAAATACATTGTATGGGTCAAAATTATTGATTTTTCTTTTATGTCAAAAATCATTAGGACATTAAGTAAAAATCATGTTCCATAAATATATTTTGTAAATTTCCTACCGTAAATATATCAAAACTTAATTTTTGATTGGTAATATGCATTGCTAAGAACTTCATCTGGACAACTTTAAAGGCGATTTTCTCAATATTTAGATTTTTTTTTTGCACCCTCAGATTCCAGATTTTCAAATAGTATCTCGACCAAATAATGTCCTATCCTAACAAACCATGCATCAATGGAAAGCTTATTTATTCATATTTCAGATTATGTATAAATCTCAATTTCAAAAAATTGACCCTTATGACTGGTTTTGTGGTCCAGGGTCACAAATATGACATTTTGAAGTAGAAAGACTAAAATAGCATTTTGTTGTAAAAATTTACTCAAATAATCTAGTTTTATTTACAACTTAATGTGTAAAATAATTTAAAAATCATGTTTACAGTCTGTGTGTGTTCTCCAAACTGTATTTGAACTATTTCTCAAGACTATGATAAATCATGAATTAATCATAGTGCTATCAATCACACACTCTTGGCTGTTTATGAGTTATGGTGGATTAATTAAATGTCAACTTGAAGACTATCCTGAAATGCATGTCTGGCAATCGTAGCATCAAATTCAGGCCAGTGTAAGTTTCAGCAATGCATTCTCATACACACCAGCATAATAAGCATGTTATGCTGGTACCTGAAATGATCTCAATCATTAGTGAAAGCTGTGTCGTTAGTGTGGGTGTGTGCGTTGTTATTGTGTACAGTGTAATCATTTGTATGTGTGTTTCAAACTCACAGGTGCTTGAGAAAATTTCATCATGAATTTAAGCCCGAGGCACTCAAAACACAGTTTCACAAGATAAGAACGGCTAAAATTACAAAGAACAATTTATGGCATCTGTACAAATGGGCCATAGAGCATTGAAATGCATTTTCAAACCTCATTCTGTTAATGGTTTACAAATAGTTCCACCAGTTTAGACCAGTTTTTCCATCCCTAATCAAAGCTGTATTTATCTAGCACATGAATTGAGAAAAACAGGAAAGCATTTCTTTAAGATTAACATGAAACTGCATTCACAACCTGTTTTTCTTCTCTAATGCGACATTTCTGAGTGAGAAATTATATTCAACAAGAAAAATGTAGGTCGGGACTTTTATCCATTGGGATTTTCATCCTTCGAGAAAAGTGGGCGTTCTAGACCCGATTTTGCGTTTGCATTTGATTGTGTAGGCCTACCCCCTCTTGAAACACTGCTGGGAGCCACTTTTAACTGGGACGTGGTGGCTGAAGGTCAAGTTCACCCTCAAGAGCATCACAATGTATCCCAATGTTAATGCTTTTTTGTTATTTGTTAAGTTATTGCAATTTGTTCATTTGTAAATTACATTAACATCAGCCAGAATGAATGAATTATTTAGAAAGGCACCATTACCGACAAAAGCAACCTAAAACAAAGACTAAATATTTATTTATTCATTCATTCAATCATTCATTTATGAATGTGAATAGTTTACAACAAGACCAAAACAGTGTATTAATAAAGTAAATACTATATAGGGTCAGCTTTTGATTCCTCAGGCTTTGCGTACAGTCACTAACAAGTTCTTCCTTCCCACATACTGTAAATAAAGGCATTTCATGTCAGCCCACAGGAAATTGAGACTCAGATGTGATTGTTTCAGTTCTGGCATCAGCACTCCAGGAGCAACGTTTGATGGAAATACAGGAAGAGCTCTTTTGATCTTTCTCTGTAGGCTCTATGCACACTTACAAACCCTTCTGGGAAGAGAAAATGTGACGTACTGCTAGGAGGTGAAAAGAGTGCATACACGTGCGTTTCAAATGATGGATGACTAGTTTGCTTTTTAATGTTTGTTCATAGTTTTTGTTGCAAAAATTGTGCTGATAAGTTTATAGTGCACTTTCAGAGCTCACACTTACTGCTTATGTACACAGTGTGAATACTGCTACGATAGGCGGTGAAATAAATACATACTGCTTTTGCATGCAGTGTGAAACAGGTCTTACACACACACACACACACTCACACACTCACACACACACATTCTTTGGTTTCAGCATGGCAGTAGACAATCGAAGAACATAGGTTCAGTACTTAATAAAGATCAATCAAAACACTAAGAGAGTTTATCGGTGTCTGTTTATGTTCTAACCATTATATACACTACTGTTCAAAAGTTGGTCAGTTTTTGATAGAAAAACAAGGCTGCATTTAATTGATCAAAAATAGTAAAAACAGTAATATTATTATGAAATACATTAAATATTATTAACATGTAAAGTAAGTGTTTTGTATTTTAATATATTTTAAAATGTAATTTATTCCTGTGATGGCAAAGCTGAATTTTCAGCAGCTATTACTCCAGTCTTCAGTGTCTCATGATCCTTAAGAAATCATTCTAATATGTGACCCTGGAGCACAAAAGCAGTCTTGAGTCGCTGGGGTATGTTTGTAGCAATAGCCAAAAATACATTGTATGGGTCAAAATTATTGATTTTTCTTTTATGTCAAAAATCATTAGGACATTAAGTAAAAATCATGTTCCATAAAGATATTTTGTAAATTTCCTACCGTAAATATATCAAAACTTAATTTTTGATTGGTAATATGCATTGCTAAGAACTTCATCTGGACAACTTTAAAGGCGATTTTCTCAATATTTAGATTTTTTTTTTGCACCCTCAGATTCCAGATTTTCAAATAGTATCTCGACCAAATAATGTCCTATCCTAACAAACCATGCATCAATGGAAAGCTTATTTATTCATATTTCAGATTATGTATAAATCTCAATTTCAAAAAATTGACCCTTATGACTGGTTTTGTGGTCCAGGGTCACATATGCTGATTTGGTGCACATTCTTGAAAACAGCTGTGCTGCTTAATAGTTTTCTGATTTTTTTTTTATAATACATTTAAAATACAAATATTTTGTAAAGTTGTCTTTAATGTCATTTTTGATTAATGTATCCTTGCTAAATAAAAGTATTCATTCCTTTCTCTTACTGACCCCAAAGGTTTGAACGGTAGTTTATATCGGTAGTGGGATGAACGGATCTGATCAAATTCACAAGAAGTGTCAGAAATGACCTCGACTTGGAGAGAATCAACGTTGTACCGAGGGGGTTTTCGTCGCCTGGGGGCGCTAGAAGGTTAAATATCGAAACTGCTGAAACGTGGTCTATCGGGGATTCCGGTAGGTTTACATGAGGAACTGACATCACAAAACTGACATTCCTTGCTTATTCAATCACGCAGTTCGTTTAGGTGCCAAATGACACTTGCACATGATTTATGTGTTAATGCTACACTATACATTTAAGCTTATGGTAAGCAGTTTACTCAAATCACTTCAGGTAGTTTGTGCTTTAAAAACAAATGTGTCAAGAAAGATAATGCACGATACTCTCACACCGGTCCTTGTTTGGGCCCCTACCTGAAAATTAAAAAAAAAAAAAATCCGCTCGGAGGTGCACTCTTGGAAACAAGTCTTTCGAAATTGACCACAGTTGCGGGGGTTTTAATTCAACAAATGTATCCCTTATAGTATTTTAACATCTATTTTGTTCTAATAACTCCAAATTTTCAGTTAAACGACTTCAACACATCCACCTTAAGCTTCACCTTTTAAAATGCTTTCAGACAGTGTCATGTGAAATTGTGAGCAGCGGGAGGTTTCCCCCCATCGGGCGGACTGATTTGGTTTGTTCCAGAGTTTTCGGTAGGTAGAGCGTCTAGAGCCAACAAGCAGCATCATAGCCGAGTGAAGATGGCGGCTCAGAGAGTGATGCTGTTAACGAGCGTTTGAGTTCACCTCTCATTTTTAAACTTATTAAACCTTTGAGGATCCCTTACGGATAGCTGTATCAAAGAAAACTATATCGGTGAGTCATGGTTTGTGTTTTCTTCAAAATAACCGCGGTCTTGCCTCTTCGGAACTGAAGAAATGCTACGGCTAGCCGCGCTAACCTCGTTCTGAAGAAAATCAGAGGAGCGACTTCTCAACATGTTTTAATTTGAAACCCATTTTAGTTTACGCTGCTGTATTAAAAAAAAAAACCCGTGACATTTCCCTCTCTCCGAGCTCGGCTGTTTGTGTAAAGGCTGCGTCTAGCCGCAGAAGGGACTGTTGAGATTTGCAGTTTAGTGGAAGTTTTGAATAGTCACTGATTTCCATATACACATCCAGAAAGTGTTTAGGTAATATTAGTGACTAAACACATACACAAATCACCGCTTTCCTGCTCTTTACACAGTCTTAATGTGCAGTAACAGTGTCAGAGCGTGTGTAAGTTTGAGTTTCAGAGCAGCTGGGACAAAAGCAAAGCAGGATTTGTGTTGTATTTAAATGCATGTGTTTCTGTAACTTCGTGGGCAGATTGAGTCTGCATTGGCACCTTTACGCAGTCCATAGAAAATCCGAGCTGCTCTGCCAGCTCATGCCATAGAGACTCGTTTTGGGCTGTAATGAATTTTACATGGGCTTCATTCAATGCTCTGTTCTCGTTTAAGGTGAGGCGAGAGTATCTCGTGTCAGCCTGCAGTTGCACAGCTGTGTTGTTTTTGAAAATCTCTTTAAAATGATAATTCAGTGCGAGTTGCTCTAGCTGAGCGTTAACAGAATATGCTCTTGGATTCGTAGTACTTTGAACTGTTTGGGTGTTTTTAGTAATTTGCCTGCATGACGGGTTGTTTGGGTATTTTTGATCATATTTGGATCTTGCGTTAAGAAAAGATGCCTCTGTATTTGTGGGTTGTTAACGCATAACGTGTCCATTTTTATTACTAAGATTTAGTTTAAAATTTATGTAAACGTTTAAGGGAGTGTGTATATCTAATGTGTTTTCCACTATTTTAATAACCTTTCTAGGATATTTTAAAAGTGCAAAAATATTTCATGTTTCTCTAATGCTGTGCATGCTAATTACGCAAGAATTTGCAACAACAATTTGTTTAAAACCATTTTAGATGTATAACATGTCAGTATAACCCTTGTACATTTGTGTTGCGTATATAACACGTCTGTATCATGTATTCTGCTCTCGTAATATTGAATAAGGAAACGATTTTCAAATAATAGTTAGCATTTTTATATATGTTTAATGATCAAAAGTTGGATAACAAATTAAGTGTATCAGTAACTTACGTGATTCAGAGATACTCAAGTAGCTTTTAAGCTTAGCATGCTCCTTGGCTTGTCCTTTTTTGCCTACAAGGAATTTGGAGACATTTTTATGAATGATCCTAAAATTATTTTCTTTATCCTTAGGCAATTTTGGATGGAAGACTCATAGATCATGTTGGCTAGTCAAGCTTTTTACAACCATAGTGTCTCTTGAGCTTTTGTTTGTATTGGGTAAAATTTATGATTTCTGTATCATGCGTTATGCTTGTTGAATATTGAATTATAAGGAAAGGATGTTAAATGATACTATATAAGTTTCCATTCTTAATCTCAGTTATTTTTTTTAAAGATTATTGAGATTGGATTGATATCAAATTTATCTCAGTGACTTGTGATTCAGTGATACTTGGATTGTCAAATTGCTTTCAAACTTAACACAATCTTTGGCTTGTCATTTTTTGTCCACACAGAACTTGGAGAGATTTTTATGAATGATCATACAATGTTTTTCTCCATCGTGAGGCCTTTTTTAAGACTCACAGATCAAGTAGTTTGATAATGGATGTAAAAATCTTGATTTTAAACTTGAGTCTCTTGAGCTTTTGTTTGTCCCCTTTTCTCTTTCTGTTTCTCGTGCAGACTGTGGTGTAAAAGTTTAAAAACAGGACAAATATATGCCACAATATCACCCATAACTCAGCTCGCTGAGTCCCCACATCCATGACCCAATTAGCATTGAATTGTGAGTTGAAGATGAGTTTGGTTCTGTCCCAAGAACATTATAAATGTCTGAGATAATTTGCAAATGACTGTTGGGCCTGGGGTGGCTCTTATGCTGAGACTTTTTTTTTATGGGTGTAATGGAAAGTGGGACAAGACTTGGATTATGTTTCAATAGAGCCAGAGAAGAACCCAGAATCCCATTAGATTAATGACTTCAAATGACCAGGCTCCTTTCTTTAGCCTCATCTCCCTAAAGCTGGTATTAATTTCACTCCTGTATCTTAATTGCATGCATATAATATTACTCGCTCACTAGTTCAGAATGATCTTTGGAAAGACTGTTTAACTGAACTTGCAGCCTAGGTCTGTAACTTTGTAATCACATGAACGTTTTTGTAATGTTAGTGCTCGTTAAAAGCCTTGTTGTGTCCAAGAAATGCACCCTTTTTTGCGTAGATAATGCGAAAGTGCTTTTTTGCTGCAGTGCAGTCCACTGAGTCTACTGTCACTTTCCACTGAAGAACAGAATATAGGGGATCTGATTTTTTTTCAGTCCGTTTAATCTTCAGGGAGCTGAGTCAGGTCCTGTGCAGCTCTGGGAAATCAGAGAGGGATGTCGACAAGGAGGGAATTCTGCAGCTTGATCGAGCCATGCAATGAAGGAAGCACTCCAAGAATGCTTGAGGAGATGAAGAGTTCTTCAAACCAATCGTCATGAAGACAGCAGAAGTAATAATAGCAATAACACCAGTAATAATATGAATCCTGTATTTTGTATTTTTTTCCTGAAGAACTGACTGTAAGTGTTAAAAGAAGTATTTCAGTGTTGGAATGAAAATGACTGAGGCCGCTGTATACTCCAGTCCAGTACACTGTAAAAATGATTGTTCAAAGTTGTAAATAAAACAAAAGGAATTTTCCACTTGAAATAGTTAGCCCTGGGTCATTCTAAACACTGACTAAACAGAATATCGGGTTATCTTGTTTCATGTTTCATGCTGCTCATACTCAGGGTTAACATAATCCTGGACATTCATAAGTTACTAAACCCCAGGTTAACGTTCTAATTTGCATATCCACAGTGTCAGTGCCATTGAATTGACAGAAGCAGTACATGTTTGCATAAAGGCTCTAGTGTTGCGCGTATGCATATTATATATTGCCAACTGTACTATCACGTTTTCCATAATGGACTTTTCGAACTATAAAGGTAAGAATGAAACCGTTTCCATTTAACACAAATGTACATGTTTTCCATGACCATTTGACATTTTCCCCTCAAACTCTTAAGATGACTGCTTATATGTTTAGCAGTGTTTCAGTGACTGACCAAGGCACACGATTGGCTGTTGGTTGCTAATCATCTATCCGTAACATAACATAAAAAGCGCTTCTAAATTACAAGTGTGTTTACCTTCACCCAGGGTTAAGCACAGTTTGAAAAATTTCATGTCTAATATGTTGGTTGCAGTTTCTTTGTGATTCTTTGAGAAATTTACTGGCAATTTTTAAGTGAAACATTTTCTACACCAAATATTTTTCAGTGTAGAGATTTTTTTTTTTTTCAACAAGACAAATACTCACAGTCTCCAGTTGTCAGTTTAGTATGTTTGAAAGACTGTTGTTGTAGCTTTGATCAGGTGCGCTGTCTGAAGCCATGAGAACGAGCCCAGAGCGGTAAATAATCTGCTTCATGTACCCATGCAGAGCCTCTTTTTGCCCTCACTTCACTGAGTCAAGAGGCAGAGGCAACCGGACGGTCATCCAGTCTTCCTCTGGTCTTTAACAACAGATCAGTATGCTGAGCCTAAATAGCTCTTGTTATTAATAAAAAGGGATGCTGCAGGGATCGTTGCAATGCAGGGGTCAAGAGGTGCAAGTATTAATGCCATGCTAGTTTAATATCAGATCAGTTCTGAGCTGATTGCCAGCCCAGCAGAGATATAAAGCGTAAAGCGTCCTTCATCTGCAAGCCTGTGGGGCTTCAATTAGCTTTGTGTTATCTTCACAGGTTATGGCATTGAAGAGAGCAATCTTTTCTTCTTTTTTTTTATCTAGTGGATGATGAATTATGAATGGTTATGTAATTTAACAGTGGGAGTTTGCGGCTCTTTTCACAAGCGTGTACTAAGATAAGTGATAATGCTGAAGTCTATTAAGGATTATTTTGGATATACATAGCTATTATTTGTAGTTAAACTATAAACATGGATTTGTTAGCTTGATCAGACCTTTTGACAAAGGCTGATTTTTAGGTTACATGCATTTTGTTCATTTGTTTGCACACCTCTCAAAAACACAGTTGCATGATTCAATGTAATTATCTGTCCACACAAATGTTGGAAATTATGCGAATTGTGCCTGTTGCATTTCCACATTAAATACACATTAAACTCACAGCACATGGAGAGTAGGGATGGGTATCGAAACCCGGTATTTAATCGGTCCCGGGGCTAAATTATGAAAGACCGGAGTATCGATAAGCTCTGACGTTAACGGTTCTGCTATCGGTACTAGAGAAATTAAGAAAACACACATTTAGTTTTGCTATATATACATTAACTTGCAAATTCTATCTCACCAGAGTCGCCAGCTGTTTTTATATGCAGTGATATTAAACATTTGTCTATGATGCATTTTTGCTATTTGCAATTCAGAAGCGAGATCGCGCTCGTGCGGAGGAGCTTCACCACGTGCAACATGAAAGCCCTGCTTAATTATGATAGAGGAGAGAAGTAAACATTCAAACGTCTGCTTACACTTTAGGCCTGTGACTGTTTTATTAAGCTAATTTAATTTTTTTTATTTCGATTTTGGCTT
>NW_015544204.1:294200-297134 GCF_001515605.1 Sinocyclocheilus anshuiensis
GAGTATCGATAAGCTCTGACGTTAACGGTTCTGCTATTGGTACTAGAGAAATTAAGAAAACACACATACATTTATTATTGCTATATATACATTATCTTGCAAATTCTATCTCACCAGAGTCGCCAGCTGTTTTTCAAACATTTGTCTATGATGCATTTTTGCTATTTGCAATTCAGAAGCGAGATCGCGCTCGTGCGGAGGAGCTTCACCACGTGCAACATGAAAGCCCTGCTTAATTATGATAGAGGAGAGAAGTAAACATTCAAACGTCTGCTTACACTTTAGGCCTGTGACTGTTTTATTAAGCTAATTTAATTTTTTTTATTTCGATTTTGGCTTTTAAGGATTATAGCCGCATTTCTTCTAGCGCAACTTTTTTCCCTTCACAGCGGTGCGCATTCGTACTCTGTTCCCCAGGCTGAAATGTGTGTACGTGGCGCGCTCAAAAACGGACAAGCTAATTATATTTTGAGCTTCGGCCGCGTCCAAACGATCAAATACACACAAAATATGTCCAAATGGCCGGCTTGGAGAGTATTTACTTAAACACATCAAAATGCAAAGACAAAATCACTCACAGCTCTTAATCTGAATTACATAGCTTTAATAAGCATTAATCTATCAATACATACAGTGAAAACTGTAATTACTTAATTTACTTGTAATACTCAATTACTTGTAATTACTGTAATTACTTGAACAGTAATGTTAGTAGACCTTCATGGAAAAATGAAAGCACTGTCCGTTAAAACCTTAATGATACCCATCCCTAACGGAGAGATGGAGTTCGCTGCTTGGAAACATATTGCACTTTCACTTTTAGTTCATTTGACAGATTCTTTGCAAAAGCAATGGCACACAACACCATGTCAAAGACATTTTAGGTTATTATGAGAAGTGTAAAAACATTTTTGGTTCATTACGAAACTGTGGCAGAGTATAGGTAATTAATGGAAAACACTGGAAAGGTTCTTTAGTGAACCCAAAATGGTTTCTCTGTGGCATTGCTGTGATTTTTAAGAGTGTGAAAAGGTTGCATGAATCTTAAAGGTTCTTTGTAGAACCATATATTCCAACAAAGGATCTTTATTTTTAAGAGTGACGAGTAGATGATCACTACTGAGTTAGTACTGCATGTGCTTCAAGTGATTCTTTTTTCCTTAACAGATATTATTTCTTTTCATCACTTAATGATTTAAGTCCTCTCTTGGAAAATCAAACTTGGAAAAACAAGGTCAGATTTCCCCCTCTGTTCTGAATGCCAGGCTGTTTGTGATGTTTGACTTCTTCCATAGGGCTTTAAAGTAGAACATTCACAGCAGAAGTCAAATGGGTCACACGGGTTTAGCGGCCTGCACTGTGCTGTCCAGTGGCTCACTCAAGTGATCCATCCTGTGCCATGCCGCTATCCAATCTAATCACACATCTGAGGAAAAAAACAAGGAGGTGGAAACTGGAAAGTGTCATTACTTGTAGCACTTCCATCCATCTGACCGTGGAATTTTTATTTTTTTGAAGATTATCAAAATATCCAGACTTAATACCATAACAAATAATCTGATATGTATATAAATGTGTATCATCATCCCCACTAGAGTCCCATCTGAAATGCATGCTAATGAAAGTCTGCCGCAGACCAGTATTAATCAGTCAACACAGACGAAAGGGGTGGGTAGTGCACCTCTAGAATGCTTTTACCCCTCAGGTTAAAGAAATGGTAGATTGATTCAATTATCTGTAAACGAGAGATCAAAGGACTCTGAAAAACAACATTTTTGAAGTAGCAGTGGAAGATTAGCTGTTCTAATCTCTTCAGGGGTTTTCTGCCTTCCCATCAAGAGCTCTTGTACACGGGGGCTGCTACAAAGAGCAGCGCTTCTACTCTTTCAAGATGAAACCCCTCTCTCACTTTAGTCCTCATGCTTTGCTTGAAGAAGTCTGTTTGTTCATCTTTTGAATGAAAGTCTTCCTTAATGCAAAATGTTTTTTTGTTTGTATTTGACATCAGTTCTGTTCGTAAAAGGTCTCTTTGACCACGTTTACCTCAGTGGAATGGACTTGATATGTTGTATGGCTGCGCACATTTACTGCCAAGAACACCAAGGCATTGAACATTCTTGACATACTGCCTCAATTATTGAGTTTGAGCAATCAAGCAATAGCTAAACTGATTTGAATGCACTAAACTTGTCTTCAATTCAAGGTCAGGTATTCCTCTGAGATTTTATACATTTCAGTGTAGTAGAGAGAGATTGAATTCAGTGAGGCTGCGGCAGCTGCATTTCATGTTTTACTCCTCCTCTGCTTGTCCTGAGTCAAATCTGTGTATGTCTTTGTAGTTGTAGTGCATTTTAACTTCCAAATTTTGTATCATCTCTTGCAAAATGATACATGTCAGTGCATCACAATTTCACAATTAGAACGACATGGAAACTTGCTTTCCTTTTGTCTCGTACAGAGGCTCCCAAATGTGCTTATGAGAAATGCTTTCTGCGTTTGAGCTTGTTTAGACAACCTACTTCTTTATTAATCTTATTTGCAAAATGTTTTTATTTAAAAGAGATTAAAAATGAAAAAAGTAGTTTTATTTATTTAATTTTAATTCAATTATAGTTTAGTATTCATTCAACATGTACATTTCCAACTAGTGTTGTCACGGTACCAAAATTTCAGTATTCGGTACCAATACCAGTGAAAATCCACGGTTCTCGGTACCAATTTCGGTACCAAAGCAAAACACAAAAACATGCTATTTGAACAACATTTTTATTAATAACGTTAAACAACAATTAAATGTACAAAACCAATGTCATTCTTTATACTTACTTAAAATTGTTTCAAGTTTTCCCACAAGTAATAAAAGTATGAAAAAAGTAAACAAGTTTCACCCAAAAGTTTAGTCATAGTTCTGCTGCCACTGAAAAACATCTGTAA
>NW_015544204.1:297423-300927 GCF_001515605.1 Sinocyclocheilus anshuiensis
CCACCGGTACTTTAAAAAACCTGGTAACGTAACGTTTTCATTTTTTTAGTACCGACTTGGTACCGAAATACCAAGTCTTTTGACACCACTAAACACAATTTCCCAAATCATTGCATGAACCTTCATTTGGGAAACCCTGACATGATATCAAGATTCACTATGATTTTGGACTCTACTGACACTTAATATGGACACCTCATGACAGGTTGAGTTTCTCTCTAATCTGTGTTGTTTAGTTTTCTTCCAAAGGGTAACACATGGTTTATTTTCCTCCTTTTTTCGTCTGAGTTTGTATGCCTGCTGACGGCTTCAGTTTCCACACTTTATTTCTGTAAGGCTTCATTTGATTCCGGATAATGTTTCAAGAGTTAAATCAATTGCTGTGCACTTTTCCTGACTGCTGAGATACAGAATGTTATTACTTAGACTTCACACACACACTCAGCATTTTGGGGTTCTCTCCTCTTTAAAGTGATACTTGTGTCTATAGGCTCTTCAAAGGAAAGAAATCGATAAGCGTTTGCCGTTGCTTCACATTTTCAGAAGAGAGTGAATCCTTGAGACATAAAGTACTGTGGTTGTGTTTCACAATATATTTTGAGTTTTCATGGCTAAATAAGAGCACCACAAAGGTTGCCTGGATTTTGGTTAGTGTTTTAGTTTTTTGTTGTGGCAGTTGGATTGCAAGCAGGGCCTCTGTGATTCCTTAGTCATTTTTCTAGTGCAGTGCCATGCACAACCTTAAATTTGATGTAGTGCCCCATGAGATCAGTTTTATTTAAAAAAACATTTTTTTCTGAATTCCGTTTTTTTTCCTTTTGACTTTTTCTGGACTCCTTTTTAATGATTACATTAAATTGTAGTAATCAAAAACATGTTTAATTGATTAAAATCATGAAACTTATACACTTTAATATCAATTTATTAAAAGTTTAACAAAAATTACATGTTTTTCTCACTTCCTCCATTGACAGTAGGTAATGCTGTAGGGTTAAAGTGATATCACAGGACCAGAATCAGAGCCGTTGAAAAACAGAGTTGCTTTGATCTTGCCGCTATGCGGTCACATGGTTTGTGGAGCTCTCAATATTTCCAAACAACTCCGTGCTGTCAATCTGTTCGAACGGTTTAAATGTACTATATTTTAGTTCCGTAAAATTTAGTTAATATTTTGACGACATTTTTGGTACTAAGTAAGATGTGCAATAATTATGATCCATGAATAACCATTTAAAATATATTTTCTAATTTATTTATTAATTTTATTACAATTAGTGTAGTATTTAAGGTTAAAATTGAGAAAACGTTTTTAAATTCCAATGCAAAGAGGCAAATTAGAGGCATTTGGTGACCGCAAAAATAATATTCATATGCAATGCCATGGTTTAACCACTAGATGCCTGTATGGCTATTCTAGTTCCTGAAAAGAGTATTGCCGGTCATAATCGATTACTTATTTTTTAGGTTTTGCATTTGAATATATATTTAGACAGTTATCAAACACTTGATTTTGGTAAGTTTAGATTTTTTTAAATGTTAGATTTAAAAAGGTTAATTACTCACATACTATTGTTTATTGTTTATGATCTCATACGCAACAAGTGAATATGAATGAATGCAAGCAAATACGGAATTTAACCCAAGAAAGAAGTTTAAAATCGTGTTTAAAAAAAAAAAGCCAACCAATAGCATTCAGCAAAACTCTTTATTATACAGTGGTGTGAAAAAGTGTTGGCCCCCTTCCTGATTTCTTATTTTTTCAACACTTTTTCACACCACTGTATAATACATCCATTGAGGTGCTATGTTATTCCTAATGGGCAGGCTTCGCAGAAACTTATTCAACCTCCCACAGGGAGAGAAAGATTGCAGAAAGACTAAAAACTGTTAAAAATATGACAACTAGAATCTGGTTATGGTCGCTATTAAACTGTTGCTCATGTTATCTAACTGCATTTATAGTCTAACTATCTATTATCTAACGACAAACATTAACTATATTGCGCTTCATAAAATACCACTACTGGTTAGATTCCTGAGAGGTTAACAAAATGTCAAAAAATGCGGTAATTTCTTCCATGACATGTTACTTCCGCATTCCTTAGTTCCTATGGAAGTCTATTGGAGTGTCGCATCTCTGGTATTCAGCGGCTCTGACCTGAATATCAGCACTGCAAACATGGTTCCAAAAGAATTCAAAGCCACTGATAATGTAATGCATCTAAATGGTCTTCTCAAAATTTTGTTCATATATTAAGTTTTTTTTTTTTTTTGTGATCAAACCGTAATAGCAGTTTGCTTTGTTTAGCACATGCTAGTTTTGCAAAGTGACTTGCAGCGTAACAATTGCAGGGACAGTCCACCTGGAGCAATCTCAGGTTAATTGCTTTCCTCAAAGGATAATGGCAGTAGAGTGGATTTGTAATCTCTGTAATAACACCATTAAGTCTTGCGTCAGATATTAAAGGTTTAGTTTACCCAAAAATGAAAATTCTGTCATTTAATTACTAGTGCTGTGTTCAAAATATCGATACGACGATGTATCGTCACAGAGATTTGACGATACGAGCATCGATACAGCTGGCCCTGTATCGATATTGTGGTACGTGTGCAGCAGTGGACCGCGCTTATTTTGTTTAAAATTTTACAACGTTTAAAATTGAGTAGAAAAGTGCAAGGTTTCTAAAAAAGATTGAATAGAGCATATATAGGCTACAGCAAGGTTTAATCTGGCCGCAGAGGAACACAACTGTGTTGCCTGATATAAAGAGACGTAATCCCCGAAACAGAGCTTCACACTTGCTCAATACGGAAATATCTGCTAAGTGTGTTACTTATCTTTGTCAACCTGGTAAACGTGCAAGCGCTCTCTCTCCACTGTGGATAAACGCGCTTGCTTTCTGAAAACACCGCTTAGCTTGCAGTTTAGCGACCTCCACTTCAATATTCTATTCTCAGAAAATTGTAATTCATCGAGTGTTCATTTATGAGAGAGCGAAAGAGAGAGGCTGTGTATGTATGAATTACCACCGTTTTGCCGGGTTTCTCTATTAACAGTAAAGCTGTGGCTTTAATTCCTTCAGAAACGATGTTACCAGCTCCTTGTTGAAAAAGATAATGTAGCTCTTGAGCGATTAAGCTATTTAGTTGATAAAACTGCGGGGCAGCGCTAAAAAGTTTGTTCCTGAATGTCTGAGTGCAGCCGCAACTGATCTGTGTGAGTGACTGCACTTAACATCAAACTGCTTCTGTTTCACACAAATGCTGGCACAGACGTGCATGTTCGGCTAGAGTCGCTTTGAACTCGTGTATCTTCGGAAGCGGAGCTGCACGGAAAGTTACAAAAAATGTTGTGCACACCGCCACGCGAAACGACATCGCGTGCACTCAAAGCGAACTTGCGGACGCTCGAGTATAAATCAGCCTTAAATCAGCCTTGAGCGTGTGTGCGTTAGATACAGTGAAGACAGCGCGTTAGTTTAGAACTCTTCTAATTTTTTTTTT
>NW_015544204.1:301126-302110 GCF_001515605.1 Sinocyclocheilus anshuiensis
ATATCTGCTAAGTGTGCTACTTATCTTTGTCAACCTGGCAACCATGTGCACACGCGCTCTCTCTCCACTGTGGATAAACGCGCTTGCTTTCTGAAAACACCGGTTAGCTTGCAGTTTAGCGTTCTCCACTTCAATATTCTATTCTCAGAAAATTGTAATTCATCGAGTGTTCATTTATGAGAGAGCGAAAGAGAGAGGCTGTGTATGTATGAATTACCACCGTTTTGCCGGGTTTCTCTATTAACAGTAAAGCTGTGGCTTTAATTCCTTCAGAAACGATGTTACCAGCTCCTTGTTGAAAAAGATAATGTAGCTCTTGAGCGGTTAAGATGCAAAAGAAAAAAAAAAAAAAAACTTTATTCAACAATTCGTCTCCTCCGCGTCACCCTAGCGCCATTTTGGAGAGTATCCACCGAATGCAAACAGCGTATGTTGTTCTGTGTCAGCCGAACTACGAGCCGCTTCTTCTTCGGCTTTTGCCGTGGTACTGCAGGTTACACCAGCAACATGCCCGAGGACACTGCAGACTAGCGGTTTGCATGTACTGCACGTCAACGTGGACAACGACGCAGAAGTATAAATGAAAACTGACGCATAGCCTATGGCGTAAAGGCTATGGCGTAGGTCCGACACAGAAGTATAAATCAGCCTTAAGGGGTAAGTCACTCTTGCGGTATTTTGATGTCGTACACCAATCGGTCTGCTTCAAGTCGTACACAGCTGCTGCTGCCACCTTATGACAATAGATTTACACTTCAAATTAGGTTGTGTCATCGATGACAGTAGCTCATTGGAAAAGGATGGAAAATGCCCTTAATTTTTTTTAATCGTAGAGAGTGTGTTAATTTGTGCAATGATAACCTGCCAGAAATGTAAGTGATTTTTTTTATATATTAGAATGAGTACATTACAATATAAATTTATTAGAACGAGTACATTATTATTTATGGGCTTAAAAACAAGATGCAAACAATCAGAATATTG
>NW_015544204.1:302201-309916 GCF_001515605.1 Sinocyclocheilus anshuiensis
ATTTTGTTTGCATAATAAATGCTGCTGCCTGCCAGCTGCAATCACTAATAAAACATTGTTTTATTATATAATTTTTTTTTTTTCTATATCGTCATAAATATCGTTATCGCAAATATTCTTGAAATATCGTGATATAATTTTGAGGCTATATCGCCCACCCCTACTGGAGAAGTTGATGCTAGTTGCCGAAATTCAGAGCCAGTCTGCAGATTTGAGTTGACAGATTCCATAGAAAATTGTGTAGTGTATGATGGTCACAGACTCAGATTTTTTTTTTAGCTTCAGACTTATGATTCCATCCAGTCGGAGGATATCAAACATGTTTGACATTTTCAGCCGATTTTAGAACTCCTGTTGCTTTCATTTGTCACGCGTCTCCTAGCAACAAGGTGCACATTTCTGCGCAAGTTTGTTGTGATCGGAACAACTTGAAAATCTGGTAGTGTGTGATCCTCAGTCGTTTAGTGTATGATGGCCAGTTTTCCTTTGTCACTGTTTACCAAGTCGGTAAGTGTATGATGTAGGGCTGGGCGATATGGGCAAAAATTCATATCTGTATTTTTTGGCCGATTTGCAATATATGATATATATCTCAGTATTTTTGTTTTTGTAATATTTCACATACAACCCAATGTTGTCCAACAAAACAATACATAATAAAGGCTCTGGAAGTGAATGTAACCATGTAAGCCCATATGATGTGCAAAAAAGGGTTAAAACCACATTTCATTCTAACATGATAACATTGCAATCTAAAAACAAAAATAATGCTTTTAAAGCAGAAGTCAAATTTACTAAACTAAAAATGAAAATAAATAAAAACAAAAGCACAGATTTGTATTAGGCTATTTTGACCCCATTACAGTCACTTTACAGTTAGTGCTATCATATAAATACACTTACTTGTAGGTTTAAAATTCTACATATGTCACATTTATTGTCCATCTACAAATATTTCAGCAAAATGTATATTTTAGTCAGAGTTATTGCGCAACTATTTCATTGAGCTCCATCTGTTTGGCGCGCGCAGCGGCGCTCATTCTAAATGAAGTCTGTGAAGTTTAGCTTAGAATCGCAAAGCAAAAGGCTCATGCACTTCTGACAGCAAAATGGAAATATTTCTATGACTTTCTGATATTTATTGATGGAGAATATACCTGTGAAATGTAAGTTATGCATTAAGGAAAACAGCACATCTCAAACACATTAAACAGCGCGTTTCTGTAAGCGGCACACGCAGCCTTTCTGTCAGAGACGCTTTAAACTGAAACTATAAACTATCTTATGAGTTTTTTTTAAGCCCTTAATATAAAGCTTGTCACATGTTTAGAACAAACTGGATTATGCACTTTCTCCGCAGCAGCTCAGTCTGTGTCCTCCGTTATATTTTTCAGATGCGCTCGTATCAAACTACTGTATATCGATATAAACAGTATTGCTTCATTATATCGCATATAAAGAATATATTGATATATCGTACAAACTCGATATACCGCCCAGCCCTAGTATGATGCCTAGTGTTTTAAACATCTTTTCAGATTTTAAAAGTCATGTAGTGCCTTTAGTCATCCCACCAGATTCGACAGACTCTTGTCACTATTTGGGTAGTTTCTGTGAATGAGAAAAGGAAATAGATGATTGTAGGTGAAATGAGTCAGTGAGGGTCTGTAGGTGAACCCACTGAATAATCTCTTGACATTTGAAGAACGTGGAGGGGAAAAAATGTCAAGCGCCACACTGAATAATTTGTAATTTTAAGGTAAAAGCGGTAAAAAAAAATTTTTTTAGGGTTTTTATTCTAGGTTTGAAATCAATATTAAGTTAACATCACTTGGATGTGATTAGATTTGCACTGGATTTGAACACATTTCAGGAGTTTTGTCAATATCAATCATTGCAAGTTATGGCCATTACAACTGCCAGATTCGTCAGTGCAGTGTTGCAAGTATGTTTTTGCATGGTGATGCTGACAGAGCAATGGGGCTTTCAATCAGTGTTTTTTTTTTTTTTATTCATTTATTTTGTGTGTGCGCACAAAAGTGTATGACACTATGCCTCCACAGGCTGCAATCACGGTATGTGACATTAGAAACTGCAGCTTGATCCCACACAGTATTGCCTGGTTTGGATTTGATTGCTTGTGTAAGCAATATTTATCAGTACCCAAACCTGTCTTACTGCTAGTTTCAATAAAAAAGGGCATGCTAGTTATTAAGAAGTTGAGCAGTCTTATTATACAGTCTGGTTTTGAGCTGTAATGTGCTTGCTTAAAATCCCAGAGAGAAAAAAATGTAGGCTCTTTGTCTGCACATAAAGGAACCTCTTGCTTCATCATTTGGGATTTGAGTGAATGTTTAAGGGAACGTGTGTTAAGAACAGGTGGCTTACCTCCTTAAGACAGAGAGACCTGTCAAGTACCTCCTTGTAAATAAATTTGCCCTGGTTGGGTATTTTTTTTAATGGTAATTGCATATAAGAACACACAAAGACAACTGTGAAATGCTTGGATTACTGCAAATGTTTTTTAAGCAGGTTTTGTTGTTGTACTCTGGAATGTGAGAATACATCTGTTGACTTCATTTAGCCTCATTAGAGACAGGCTGCTTGCAAACTATGTTGATGTTAGTGTGTCATATTCCCAAATCTTTGGTACACTGACATGCACTTATGCCCCCCAAGTGTAGCCTAATTATTTTTATGGACACAAAGTTTTAATGAGTCTAATGTTAATGTCATAATATAACATTTACAAAGCAAGTATTGAATAACTGAATTACGAATTGCCATAAAATTCAGAAACATATCATCTTAATACATTACATGTTAAGTAACTTATCCTTTTATAAGTAGAAAGTTTTAATATTTTACTTGGTGTCTGGTTATTGCTAACACTTATAATAACTTCATCAGTTTTTCACAAAACCGTTATAATGCTTCATTATGTTATAGATCAGTACTTTGTGAATATTGAATATATGAATATTGTATAGAATAATCAACATAAATATTTGAATGCATTTTGTCTTATGGTCTGTGATCTGCATTATAATGCATTAAAGTTTGTTAGTTACTAGTGAAAGTAGCACAATATATCAATATATTATGTTGAGCCTATAAACTACTTTTTCCCGCTTTTTCATATTGATTGGAGTATGCTGTAATTTCCAAGTTTGACTAAGGGTTTGTTCATAAATATTAATTACGTGTACACCTTGTTTGAAAAGAATATGCTCTTAAGTGTGTGCTAATCAAATGAGAATAGATGAAGTCTACTGTTATAAGGGCATGGTTCATGAATTTTAATGAAGCTACTTGATTGAATGCTCCTGGAAGGTTAAACATTCAAGTCTGCATGACATAATTAATGTTCACGCACTATATTCTATTTGTTCCATCAAAGCATACATAAAGGACACATTTTTGGTTTTAAAAACACGTAGAAAGGTAAACTTGTTTTTAAAAAGTAAATTGTACGAAGTAAACTATTTTTAACTCGACATTCCTTCTCTAATGGTGTGAGATGCTGATTTAAAAAAACAAAACAAAAAAAAACATTGATTGAGACATTACAGAACAGCCAGAGACATCTGTGCATGTTTACATTGACCAACAAGTGAAGAAGCACAGGCAGAATACAGAAACATCCTGTGTGAAAACCTTTAAACAGTAAGCCATTGTGAACATAATTTAAGGTTAGATATATAGGAAGGAGGTTGTACTGTAATGTTAAATCTCACTTACACCAGAGCGGCAAAATAATTTTTCACGTTCACTCACAAATGCGAATGAAATGCTTGACTGTAGAGTCCTGTAATAGACCATTCACTATAGCATTCACACAAATAATGGCCTGCTGTTTTGAAATTTTTCAAGTTTTTGTTCTTTTTTTTTTATCTCTCTGTAGGTTGTCCTTTTACAAATGCAGAAAAATAATTAAACAAAGACAAGTTAAATTGTGCTGAGGAACTGGTTCCTTTAAAACTTTTTTTCTGTCTCCATTCAGTTTTCAGGTTTTTTTTCTGTATTGATTTAGATTAAATTACTTTTTCATTCTCTCTTTGAAGATGCCATTATATTTGCATTTATGCATTCAGCATATGCTTATCCAAAGTGATTTGCAGTCTATTCAAGGTATTTATTCTATCAGATGTGTTGTCCTTGGGAATCAAACCCATGACCTTGATGTTGAGCAATAGACTTTACTGACATTAATTCTTTCTTTGTTCTCCTCTCTTTATCTGTGAAGATATTTTTTTTTATACAGTGTGAATAATTTATTTAATGTGAATTGCAAAGTATGACTCCCCATTAACGTCCAAACGAGTTTTGTACATCTAGATCTACAGTGAGTATCCTCATAGCAAATCAACCCTGTATGATTCCACCAAATCAGCTTATCTTCATAAAATAGCATGGCTTTTTACTAAGATACATTCATATGTGATATGATCTGAAAGTGTAACTACATTTTTAACATCACGTGTGGTATGGAAGACTCTCTTGAGCTCTTTCTCTTTGGTGTGTGAGGAAGAAAGAGTGCTCTCAGCTTAGGGATGGTGACTTTTTGCAGCCCTAGTTTGGCCAATAGTTTGTATTTTTTTTATTTGACTTGCCAACATTTTTACTAGCTTCACCACAAAAGAATGTGTTTTTTTTTTTTTAATATATGAATATTCATGTTTTTCATTTAAAAATACTTTTTACATTATTAAACTGAAAAAGATGGAAATTATAGAGCTGTGATGTAACTACATGACTAAACACGTTTATGAACTCAGGAATGGTTTGTAGTTTTCAACACATACTGATGATTTCAAGGCATTTTTGTGATTTCAATAAATCCTTCTGTGTGAACCTGCTAGGTAAAAGTTCTGCAAATTCTGCTGATGTGTCAAAAAGGCAAGAGACGTGTATTTATATTAATAAATAGACTTGCTGTAACTAGCCTGAAAGTCTTTGTGGAGCCCTGTCTTCCACTGGCTGTCAATTTATTCAGAAAAAATAGTGCTTGTTGTTACTTGGGCCGCATATTGCCTACGTATGACTGTTTGGTATAGTGGTAATCTGTTATTGTCCCATGTTGTTGTCAAGTAATTTCATAATGCTTTTACTCCTGTTTTGTCAGTGCACAGCTGCCCTGCTGGATCGACGCTGAGTTTGGTGGTCATCCCATGTCCAATGACAGAACACATCCTCTGAGAATTCCATACTCATTACCTGAGGTGTTTGGGCCGAGAAAACACACTCGGCATGACTTGGTGCGACTGAGTGACTCCGTGTACTTGCTGTTGAAACATTTGAGAGTGTTGCATGTTGTTTTTCTTTTATTTTTCGCTGCTTGTTTCCTTCAGAGCCACGTTTGCTTCTGTTTAGGTACGGTGTCTCGGTATTTTAGCCCTCTCTGTCTGTTTCTCTCTCTGTCCTTTTCTGTTCTTCTCTCTGGTGTTCCTGTTTTGTAGTGCGTGTCCTAGCAGAGCCTCTCGGCCCATCTGGCTTTGTTTCAGACTGAATGAGCGCAGTGTGGACTAAGGCAGGCTGGCGGATAAACAGCAGGATCTGCAACAAGCAGTCACAGCTCGCTCTCCCACTTATGCTCTCTCTCCGTCTCGTTCTCTTTCTCCCTTGCAGCACTCCACAGGAGGGAGAAAAGCGTGATGAGCTTGTCTGTTTACTGGCCTCTTCCTCTCTGTTGAGTAGCATGCATGTTTTATTACACTGCCATCAAAAGCACAAAACAAGCATTTGTGTGCAAGAATTAGCCACTCCTCTGAGAAAATTCACCACCGTTTTTGTGTCCCTCTGCTCTGCGTGCGTAATTTAGACACTGCAGGTTTTTCATTTCCCTTTTCGTCTGTTTTGGTATTTAAGCCAATGCCGACTCATGCACTGCTCATAGTAATTTGGTAATATGATTGTATTCTGTGCCCCACATGGATATCGTTTTGGAAGGAGTTCTGCTTCTTAGTCTGGACCATCACCAAACACAAGCAGAAATTCCAGCTGGCAGACGGATGAGATGAGAGATGCTATTAGCCAATGACAAGATATTGTCTCAGTCCCTCTTGGCGGAATAAACTGCTCAACCTCTGTTGCATTGCAAATGAAGAGAAGCACTCATAACATGCTCGACTGTTTAAAGTGCCCTTATTATGCCATTTCGAATATTGCCTTTCATGCAGTGTGTAATGTAGCTGTATGTAAATGTAAACGATCTGCAAAGCCGAAAGTGCGCGATAAATAAAGTCATTGTCTCCCAAATGAAAGAATCTACTCTGAACAGCATAAATTTGAATCCCACTTCCGTGACGGCTACACATCACAGTGTAATACATTTGCATAATGCCCACCTATGTTCTACGTTGGCCGGCTGCGAACTTGAACTTGACCGCCCTCAAACACCGTAGCGTGTTTGTGTTTAACATGTAGAGAAGACGCCGAGTCCTGTGCTATGAAAGTAAATTTGTTTATTTTCACATCCAAAAATCCGACTGCTTCTCTAATCTCAGGGAGACAACTCGCAATTCACAAAATGCTTGCTCTTGAAAAATGGCTCAGTACCCAGTTTTTTTGGACCAGCTGCCTCCACTGAATCACAACCTGTATGTAAGACAAATAATAGATGTTTATATTTTCTATCGAGTGTTCAAATTACAGAACGATTATAGATTTTGTTGGTACGATTATTGTCTGAGGAATAATCACGGTTTAACGATTATTACTATTATTATGCATTTATTCATTTCACAACATTACTAGTGTATAAAATCACATGAACACTCTAGATTTTAAAGTGTTATTTATTGCTGCCTTTTGAAACAGAAACAACACAGTAACCAATAATAGGCCCACAGCACAAAATAATAATAATAAAGACAAACAAAAGTCCATCTCTCCAATTGGAATTAAAAAGGTGACCTCTGCTCTGTAAACATCCTTCTTTTGAAAATAACTAATTAAAAAGTATTTAGTGTTTTCACTTTGTACATTCTTTATTTCTTTTGGACCTGAGGTAGAGAACTTGGAAATATGGTGAAAAAAAAATCTTGTTGGTTTTTGACATGAATAAAACAGGGATAATAAATACCAATGTTAACGAAGCATTATTAATAGGGGTGTGACGAGACACTTATCCCACGAGACGAGATACGAGACTGGGTTCATGAGAACGAGATGAGATTAGATTTTTTGACTTTTTTGACTTTTTTTCCTCAATGATGAAATATATAGGGGAAAATTGTCTTTTATTCAACTGAAAAACACTAAATACACTAAATGCGGTGCATTTTGGAATCAACGTGTACTTTATGAAATTAAACATCTATTTTAATACATTTTATGCAGTAATAAACAATATGTAAACACTGCAAAATGTTTTGCCACAAACTCAACTGACAGGCAAGTAATTGCACAAAAATTATAAATAGTATAAATAAAAATAAATAATAAACAACACAAACATCCCTTTAAAGTGGAAGTGAAGCAGTCAGTCAAGTTTACATTATTTAGTAAACTGATTTCCACTTTAATAAAAAATATATATAATAAACACAATTAATGTATCCATTTAAAAGAATAAAGCAGTGGTTCCCAAACTGGGGGGTGCAAGGCTGAGTGATAGTTAGGGCCTAAATAGGTTCCTAAATTCCGTTAAAATTTTTCTGGATTCCATTTTTTCTGTTTTAATTTTTCTCGACTCCTTTTTAATAGTTAAATTA
>NW_015544204.1:310771-325278 GCF_001515605.1 Sinocyclocheilus anshuiensis
GACAAAAACGAACACTTAAGCCATGGCATCCTTTCTGACTAATGAGGATTTTATAGCATCTGTGACGCTCAAACTCACTCAGATCTCCAGAGCGCTTTTATTATGGATTAGCTAATGCAATATACAGAATGCTGGTGCATAGGGATGCAACGATTATAGATTTTGTTGGTACGATTATTGTCTGAGGAATAATCACGGTTTAACGATTATTACTATTATTATGCATTTATTCATTTCACAACATTACTAGTGTATAAAATCACATGAACACTCTAGATTTTAAAGTGTTATTTATTGCTGCCTTTTGAAACAGAAACAACACAGTAACCAATAATAGGCCCACAGCACAAATTAATAATAATAAAGACAAACAAAAGGTCATCTCTCCTATTGGAATTAAAAAAAGGGACACCTCTGCTCTGTAAACATCGATGACAGTATTTCCCTTTTGAAAATAACTAATTAAAAAGTATTTAGTGTTTTCACTTTGTACATTCTTTATTTCTTTTGGACCTGAGGTAGAGAACTTGGAAATATGGTGAAAAAAAAATCTTGTTGGTTTTTGACATGAATAAAACAGGGATAATAAATACCAATGTTAACGAAGCATTATTAATAGGGGTGTGACGAGACACTTATCCCACGAGACGAGATACGAGACTGGGTTCATGAGAACGAGATGAGATTAGATTTTTTGACTTTTTTTTAAAGAAATCCTCAATGATGAAATATATAGGGGAAAATTGTCTTTTATTCAACTGAAAAACACTAAATGCAAAAAAGTAGGTGCATTTTGGAATCAACGTGTACTTTATGAAATTAAACATCTATTTTAATACATTTTATGCAGTAATAAACAATATGTAAACACTGCAAAATGTTTTGCCACAAACTCAACTGACAGGCAAGTAATTGCACAAAAATTATAAATAGTATAAATAAACAAATATCCCTTTAAAGTGGAAGCAAGGCTGAGGGATAGTTAGGGCCCTATGAAATCCTTTTTATTTTTCCTAAATTCAGTTTTATTTTTTTTCCAAATTCCATTAAAATTTTTCTCGACACCTTTTTAGTAGTTAAATTAAATTTTATTAATTAAAAAGCATGTCTAATGAATTAAAATCATTAAACATATACATTTTCATATCAATTTATTAAAAGTTTAACAAAAATGTAAATGTTTGCCCTATGAAATGTTTTATTTGTTCTCACCATATTATTTATATTTTTTATTGTTACCAAATTCTGTGATTTAGCATGTCTATTTGAATGCATAAAACAACTTAATTTATTAAATTTTTTTTTCTTAAAGTAGCCTTATGAATTTTCCCTCAGAAATTCTGTGTTGTGTATTTACATTTTTCTGGTTATCAAATGAAGGCATAAGGCATATTTAATTTATCATTTATCTTTTAATTATTGAAAATTAAGCAAACAGGATTTTTTGGCAAACAAAGGGGATTTACTAATAAAATTTAAACACGTGTGGCGGGACGACCAGTGGGTCGTGGCGTCAGGCCTCGGAGAGGCTTTTATTAACAGAAAATAAACAGTGTCCAGGGAATCAAGTGTCCAAAATAAACGGGATCTGGTGTCCTCATCGTGCTGCGGGGTTCGTGAAGGGAAGGGCAGTGATCAGGAAGGAAGGGTCCAGGTAAGGGGCGGAGTCCGGCGGCCGCACGCGCTCCCCTCTTCTTTGTGTCATCACAGCTACAGAAAACCAATCAAGAGAAAGAGAACGGGACAGAGACCGAGACCGAGCAACGACATTAGAGGTTCCAGACCAGATCAGGCCAACTCAGTATCGCTCACGGTCCGTGTCCCCACACAGAGACGAAGCGAGCAGGGGACGGTCCCGCCCAGCCAACATCCCTGCACAGAGGTACATCCCTACCTATTGTTAGGATTTATCATTTGCCAAATAATTGTAACCTGCATTAAAACCCTGGTTTCTCTCTGTCTTTCTCTCTAAGGAGTCTGGATGAGGTCCAGCACAGCCGGCGATCCCGTTCCCCAACACGCTACCACGATCGTGCCCGTGTGCAAGAGAGAGATTGCGGAGATGACAGGTAAATAGAAATGTGCGGGCCCAAGCGAGTGTATACAAGTGTGCCTTATTGTGAATAATCACTTCCATGTGCCTTCATTTACTTCCATAAAAATACTGTTTCTTGGAAAGAGAAGTTCAGTTTTTGGAAAGAGAAATTACGTTTTCGAGACTTGCTAATCTACAAAGGACTTGCACCATTTTTAGAAGGTGGGTTAAAGCCAAGCCACATGTGACTGAGTGTTTTTGAAAGGATTAAACCACTGAAAGGTTTGTATGGACAGAGATGATCGTACAGGAAGACACATCTTTTTTAACCTTTGTGTATTGCTCTGGCTTTAAAGGTTGTTACCCTTCCTCTTCTAACTCACTTACTGGTGCCCATTTTTTCTTTTATGTTTGCTTGTTTATTGGTCTGTTTTGTTTTTTTGTTTATTTTCCTATGTGTCCTCCATCTCCATGGTAATTGCAGTGAGGTCATCTTGATAGACAGATTAATGCGGGGTAGAAGCGCAGAGTGTCTGCACACCCAAAGGTAAAGAAAAGGCCAGAATTGAACCACCAATCTGTAAATTATACTATTGTTGTATTCAGATTACTGTGTAAATCAATATTACTATCTTGGTGTCATAAGAACTGGTAATATAATTTTCATTCTGAAAAGACTCCTTGTGCCTGTTTCTTTCGCCTAGCCTGAAGGTTATTCTATTCAATTAAAACAGCTCTGAACGTTGATGCCAGTTTCTCTCTCTCGAACGCTTCTTGTCAAACTCTTCGCCTCTCCACTCTAATATTTCAGAGCAGTTCGTTGACAAGAAACATTACAAGCGGAACTTTCCACTTGCTTTTGGCGTACAGCCTAAAAGACGAATACCTCGTCACGACAACCGTTTGCTTTCTGAAAATAACAATCTCATTTTGCTGAAGTGTCATTTTGACACGTTTATTTTTATTCTGTTCGTTACTGACCTCGATTAAATTCTGATCGTGTTTGACAGGAAAAAAAGATGATCTAGAATGAGGGAGTTGCCTCTGGAGTGATCTTTGCATGTTTGCGTGTGTGGCCTTTGACATTCTTTTGCTGTTTGAGTGGACTAACCACAGCTGTGATTTTGATACATCTTTTGTTTCCATCTTCCATCTTGCACTTGCTTGCTTGCATGTTAATGCAGTGTTGGCAGGAGTTCATCTAAGTACAGTAGCACTCTGCCTCCCAAGATGCCTTTATTAGTCAATGGAATTCATAAGGATATTTACAGGTAAGGTGGCCAAAAACGAACACTTAAGCCATGGCATCCTTTCTGACTAAATGAGGATTTCATAGCATCTGTGACGCTCAAACTCACTCAGATCTCCAGAGCGCTTTTATTATGGATTAGCTAATGCAATATACAGAATGCTGGTGCATAGGGATGCAACGATTATAGATTTTGTTGGTACGATTATTGTCTGAGGAATAATCACGGTTTAACGATTATTACTATTATTATGCATTTATTCATTTCACAACATTACTAGTGTATAAAATCACATGAACACTCTAGATTTTAAAGTGTTATTTATTGCTGCCTTTTGAAACAGAAACAACACAGTAACCAATAATAGGCCCACAGCACAAATTAATAATAATAAAGACAAACAAAAGGTCATCTCTCCTATTGGAATTAAAAAAAGGGACACCTCTGCTCTGTAAACATCCATGACAGTATTTCCCTTTTGAAAATAACTAATTAAAAAGTATTTAGTGTTTTCACTTTGTACATTCTTTATTTCTTTTGGACCTGAGGTAGAGAACTTGGAAATATGGTGAAAAAAAAATCTTGTTGGTTTTTGACATGAATAAAACAGGGATAATAAATACCAATGTTAACGAAGCATTATTAATAGGGGTGTGACGAGACACTTATCCCACGAGACGAGATACGAGACTGGGTTCATGAGAACGAGATGAGATTAGATTTTTTGACTTTTTTTTAAAGAAATCCTCAATGATGAAATATATAGGGGAAAATTGTCTTTTATTCAACTGAAAAACACTAAATGCAAAAAAGTAGGTGCATTTTGAAATCAACTTGTACTTTATGAAATTAAACATCTATTTTAATACATTTTATGCAGTAATAAACAATATGTAAACACTGCAAAATGTTTTGCCACAAACTCAACTGACAGGCAAGTAATTGCACAAAAATTATAAATAGTATAAATAAACAAATATCCCTTTAAAGTGGAAGCAAGGCTGAGGGATAGTTAGGGCCCTATGAAATCCTTTTTATTTTTCCTAAATTCAGTTTTATTTTTTTTCCAAATTCCATTAAAATTTTTCTCGACACCTTTTTAGTAGTTAAATTAAATTTTATTAATTAAAAAGCATGTCTAATGAATTAAAATCATTAAACATATACATTTTCATATCAATTTATTAAAAGTTTAACAAAAATGTAAATGTTTGCCCTATGAAATGTTTTATTTGTTCTCACCATATTATTTATATTTTTTATTGTTACCAAATTCTGTGATTTAGCATGTCTATTTGAATGCATAAAACAACTTAATTTATTAAATTTTTTTTTCTTAAAGTAGCCTTATGAATTTTCCCTCAGAAATTCTGTGTTGTGTATTTACATTTTTCTGGTTATCAAATGAAGGCATAAAACAAATTTAATTTATCATTTATCTTTTAATTATTGAAAATTAAGCAAACAGGATTTTTTGGCAAACAAAGGGGATTTACTAATAAAATTTAAACACGTGTGGCGGGACGACCAGTGGGTCGTGGCGTCAGGCCTCGGAGAGGCTTTTATTAACAGAAAATAAACAGTGTCCAGGGAATCAAGTGTCCAAAATAAACGGGATCTGGTGTCCTCATCGTGCTGCGGGGTTCGTGAAGGGAAGGGCAGTGATCAGGAAGGAAGGGTCCAGGTAAGGGGCGGAGTCCGGCGGCCGCACGCGCTCCCCTCTCCAGTCCGGGGCGCGGCGGCTTCTTCCAGCGGCTGCATCCTTCTCGTTGCCCACGGCGTGCAAAGGGACTAGATGGCCCGGCATCCTGGCCAGACGGCCGTGTAACAGGTGCGGGTCCGGGTCCGGCAGATCACGACTCTGGCGGCACGGGAGTCCCTCTCCGCACTCTTCCTGGACCCACGAGGACACCAGCGTGCATGCACGGGGAAGAGACCGGTCTCCCGAGGAGAGGCGCGTTCGGCATTTAAACAGCGGCGGCGATGAGGCTCCATTCGGTTCAGGTAACGAGCCAGTGTAATGCAAATATATCTGAAAGGTCTGCGCGTCGTCCGCGAGGATATCGTCACACCCCTAATTATTAATATGAGACTAATATTAATTTTATTTATCCCACAGGAGAAACTAAATGAGGGGAATAAACTGAACTATTATTGTAATCAACTGTCATCCATACGTATTCATTTTAATAATATTTATAATGATTCGTATGATTTTACACGTGGCCTGCCCTGGCTATTTCAGCGCCCCTCCTCTCTCACGCAACCAATCCTGTCGGGAGCCTGGCGAAGGGCTGCGATTAAGGGCCGGGGTGATGCTGATAATTAGGGGGAGGCAGCCGACTCATCACACATGGAAGAAATGTTTTGTGTGATTATTCCTTAAAAAATTATGTTTGTTTCGTTTTAGTAGTAGTAGTAGTAGTAGGCTACGTGGCCTGGAAATAATGTCTGTGAGATCGGAGATCTCACAAACGTTGTGAACGCTGCCCTTCGACTTTTAATAAAATGGCTTAGATACTGAATCGCTACATTATATTCATCATCAACAAGGGGGTTAAATTAGGGTGACCATACGTGCCATTTTGCGTCCTGGCCAGGATTTCTATATTGCCTAAAATATCTAGGTTTTTGCTTTGTTTGCGTGTGCAGACCGATCGGTGTTGACATCAAAATACCTCGAGAGCATTTTGAAAGCGTAAGGAACCGTCTGTAAAGCCAAAACAAATCCTGGCCAGGACGCGTCCTGGAAAAATAGCACGTATGGTCACCCTAGGTTAAATCGCTGTTTAAGTAACTAAACTCAGAGCTTCATTGTTTGTAGAGAGACGCGCAGGTAGACTATTTCACACACGCAACTGTCACCTCTCTCTCTCTTGATCGATCGATCGAATAATTGATTCAAGTAGCTAAATGTTATAATTAATTAATTCAAATAAGTGTGATCTTACCGCACTATTTCATCTCTGTCTGATCTGAAGCGGCCCGTAGCTTCGCGTCAATTGATTTTGGTTTTTAAAATTGTTCAATGCACAGCTAGCCGTGTATTTTCCCTTATGCATTCACTCTTTAGCAGCAGTTTTTTTACGGCAATATTTAAATGACACCCTGGTCATTCGTGGTGTACCCAAAATGCTCCGACACTATCGACTTCAGTCATTTCCCTGGTGGAAATAAAGCTTCGCTGTTGGTCCCTCTGTCATAGTTAATCTAGTGTGTGTAGTAGCCTCCGTTTCTCTGATAAGCACGGCATTTTAAGATGGTGCACCGCTAGTGTAACTTTGTTTTCGTTTTGCGTAAGTTGCAACTGTTCTGTTCCGTGCAACAGAAACACTCTTCGTGTAGCGAAGCCTTTACGATTAATTAACCGTGACGTTTTAAAGTGCGGTTAATCGTGAAACCGGTTAATCGCTGCATCCCTAATCGTTTCCGACACGTGCTGTACCAATCAGAGCAGGCACACGAAAAGGAGGGGTTTAGAGACACTGAATCTTAGAACTGCCTCGAATGAATCATTTGAGAATTGTTGGAAAATGAGGTTATATTAAAGGCATATTTTGATAAAATGAAAGCATTTTTTGACCTTGCATGCATATAAACCTATTGTAGGAGACTCCCAAAACAATATTAGGAACCTTAAAAATTGCATATTAGGGGCACTTTAAGATCCTTATCACTCAAAGATGAAACCTTTGCTCTGTCCACTGAAAACAGTCTTGACATGTTTAAAGTTCTTGTGCAATATAAAGATAACAAGGGCAGATGTATTGTCCTTTACTGCTCAGCTTGTTAAAGTCAACCAGAAACAGAACTCGTAATGCATTTTACTTGCGTAATGTGACTTATTTCAGAAAAATAGTAGCAACACTTGTTTTTTTTTTTCCCACTGTGATGTTTGGATAATAAAAGTGGCCTGCACATGTTTTTTTCCCTCCACAAAAGAATTATTATTTCAGACATTTTTAACATTCTGCGAAAATCAAATGTCAGATGTGTTAAGTTTAACTTAGTCGTAGGACAAGATGACTCCCTTTCATAATTTTTAATTTTGTGATGTATCCGAATTTGCAAAAGTCTCCATTTAATTCCTTTATTAGTAATATAGAATATTCATCATCACCCTGTTGTTACTTAAGGAGAGCATCTTCCCCAATCTAACCCTACTAATGAATTGTTTGCAATGGTCATTTTTGCTTTCATTACCGTTTATGTTTTTGTAATGGCTGTGATGTGTAATGCAGGACTGACGAACAGAACCCGAGACGTTCCCTCATTCCCAACACAGGGACTCATTGTTGGCACTTTTGCTCCTCCAGTAAAGCACACTTAATTAGTGCCATGTAAACAAATGGGACTTGCCGGGCTCCTATAGAAATGCAGAGTGCTCATTGAACAGTGTCTAATTTGTGTGTATGTGTGCGCACAATGAGGTGAGCGGGGACCACGATTCAGGCTCTGGGCTTTTTTGGCATGATTTTAATTTACAGATTGTGCACCTGTAGAGACTGCTGTTCTCTGATGTTGAGAGTTGAAGCATACATTTCCAAGTTTAATGAGCTCTTGTATTAATGAGCACTGTATTATTGCAGATTCAAGGTTGTGGAGAATGACAATAGGAAAAGTCGTATTTTCTATGCCATGCTCATGCTGTCTTCATTTTCCAGGGATTTGAAGGATTTGCATCACGTTTACTATTTGATTGATGGTGTATTTGTGCTGTTTGGTCATCAGGTGTCACCTGCTTTATTTGGATTGATTAAGATCATAATCATGAATCCCTTAATCCCAGATGTTTTAATTGGACGTGATGAGTGCGTAATTGATAGGCATAATCTGGCATGCATTTGGTTGTTTATACACTACCGAACTGGGTTGTGCCATGTGCTTTGAAAACGTTCCAAGAACCGATTATGAGGGAGAATAATTTAATGCGCTAATCATTTGAGAAATTTATAAAAAAAACAAAAAAAAAACAACAAAAAACATTTTCACAAAGCGTGGGATGTGATTGAGCTTTGAGCATTTTTGCATTGCTAACAGAGGCAGGCCTTGTCACTGTGGTTAGCTTGGGCTGTTTCCTTTGTACAGTCCCCTGCCAGACCTGAGAAGATTTACTTCTGTGAAATGAAACTGATTGTTAAATGCCAATCCGAGTTTTTCAAAAACAATATGAGTGCTAAATGCCTCTGAATGCCACAAAATTATAAACACAAACTCAGGAAGCACGTAGAGTAATTGTATTAAACGTTTATTTTTTTCATGAGACTCCAGTGGCCTGAAACTCTGAGTTTCAGAGTAGGTTTAAACCTGGTTTAGGTGTGTTCGACTTGAAGCTGTCCTGCGCAGACCGATCAGTGTATGACATCAAAGTACCGCGAGAGCGATTCGAAAGCATAAGGAGCCGTCTGCTCTCTATAGCTCGAAAACACCTAATATAATACCGTTTTTTGTATTTTATTTTTATTTTGTTTTTGTGTAACAATACTTACCCAGAGAGAACTTGTGACATCATTCAAGTCTTGAAAAAAAGTTCTTCATGTTCTTAGCTTGTGCTCTTATCACATAAGTGGGAATTTCTAGGACAGGTAGCTAGAACAAACATTGCATGCAAAGTACACCACTGTCTGGGAAAAACAATACGTAAAAACTACAAAAAAAAAAAAAAGTAATTAATGTCTTTGATAAGGTCACTGAAGGGCTGTAAAGATCAAGCCAGTAAACCCTTTTGCGTGTAGTGAATGTGATTGTTACAGTGCTGTTCTGAGCAATATAATCTTATAAAGTGTCTCTTGTTTTAATAGGTCGCTGTTCCTGACCATTTAACAATGGAAACTCATGTTCTTCCAGAGCCTCTTCATTTCACAGCCCACACTGCGCTTCTGTCATTGTGAGAAATTCAGTCTCAGGTGGGTTTTCTATATACATGTATATAGGATGGTATATGTAGGATTTGTCACAGGAATTAATGTTTAACTTTTTGACATGTCTCTGAGCTTAATGTATTTGCTTTACCTGGCTGTACCAGAATTCATGGCTTTTATAAAGAGTTGAGCATTAATCATGCTTGCGTTTAAGATTTCATTTGGATTGTTAAAGGGATAGTTCACCTGACATTGCGGTGGATCAGAGGTAAAAAAAATATATAAATACTGTTCAGTTTCTTGCACAGACCGATCGTTTCATGTTTTAAGACCTCAATGTATCGTCACGAGCCGCAGGGTTTAATTTGGTTTTGTCTGTGTATGTTTTTGTTTGTGTTCTACTGAAGAAACAAAGTCACCTACATCTTGGATGTCCTGGGGGTAAGCAGATAAACATCAAATTTTCATTTTTGGGTGAACTATCCCTTTAAGCATATTGTTTTGTGAAAATGTGCATATAGACCCCATTAAACAATCATATCTTTTTGAGTCCATACTTGGACAAACTCCCCTATTCCCCTCTCCTTCTCGAAATACCAGCAGGCTGCATTGTTCGGTATGAAGGAAGGCTTTGCATGCATGGACCATCAAAACATTAATCCTCCATATTGGAGTGTCATGTAGTGTCAGTGGTACCAAATGGTTCTTTTGTCACTTCTGCTTATTGTAGGATCATTCAGTTGCTGGACGTCCTTTTACCCAGCAGGGTGCCGTCCTGGCTGGCACTCTTCTCTCTCGAATCCAAACCTTTAGTGCTTGCTGTTTTGAGGCACCATTGTTTAGAGATTTCTTTGGCCAGAATCTCCAATTAGAGGACTGTTCTCTCTACCTCTTATATTAGAAATAAACCTTCCCTATCCTGTAGTGCCTCTCTCTTTCTTTCAGCTGAGTTCATCTGTGTTTTCAGGCAGCTCAGAATGAGGTTGTTCAGCAGATCAACTGGTGGGCATTTGTGTAGCTGTCACAGACATGACAGGGAGGTAGCGGTGTGACTGTGCTGTTCCGTCGTTTGTGTAGCCAACCATTTATAGATTACCCTGGGTGACTTACAGGTGAAGTCTTCTTTCCTTTGCTTGAAGGCCTGGCTGTCAATGCAGCCATTTTTATGCATTTATTAGTGCGTTGGTAGATTTAGTGTTTCAAAAGTTGTTGGATAACTAGTAGGGCTGGGTGATAATTTTTAATAATTTTAAACTCTCTATTCATCAAGGATTTCCACAAAAATATTAAGCAGCACAACTGCTTAATGTTTTCAACATTGATAATAATACGACACTAAATAAGCACCAAATTGAGCACAAAATCAGCATATTAGAATGATTTATGAAGGATCATATGACACTGAAGACTGCAGTAATGGCTGCTAAAAATTCAACACAGAAATTAAATTTTCATATATTCATATAAACATTTTACAGTATTACTGTTTTACTGTATTTTTGATCAAATAAATATAGCCAGAATATAAGAGACTTCTTTAAAAAAAAAAATCTTTCTTATCCCAAACATGCCTTGATCATTTTAAACTAGATTTTTACAATATTTTACTCACATTGTACATTTTGAATATGATTTGCAGCCATGGCAGTTTGGTTGAAATTATGGTTCCTCCAATCGAATGGAAATCATATCAATATATTGAAAATCATCACAAGACAGAAAAAATATTGAGGTTATCTTTTAGCCCTAGAAAGTAGCCATCTTTTGGTTTTGATCTTTAAAGAGAGAGATTTTGCCACAAACAAATTAAAGTCTCAATCCAAACAAACGCTCGTACATATGAACTTGAGAACATATACAGAAACAGACAGGTTTATTCAGAGCAGTCTCGTTAAAGTTTTGTGTACTGTACTGTGCTCTGGAAAAATGTAAAAGTGCAAATTCATTTTTCATACAGCAACACGGCCGTTTGAGATATACGTTTTTCTACTAATTGTTGATGGTCAGGCACTGCAAGGAAGAGATTGGTTTTTCCAATTAAAAAATGCAGTGTATTGTTTCCCCACCCCCTTCTGTGTGCTCTCAGTAGGAAGTCCGTCTGTAGCGGTCTTTTTGCCAGCAGGTGTAAGTATGTGTGTGTGTGTGTGTGCTGGGACAGTGTGTTTTTATACTGCGGAGAATAATGATCTTCTATTGAATTCATCATCCGTTCCTTTCCACATTGGAGGAAGATAAGATTAAATAGGTGGCACTGGATGTCAAAAGGAAACATAAGGGCCCTCCTCCTGTTGTGAGTCACACACTGGGGGCCTGTCACAAATCCCTCCATCCAATCTGCCTCCCTGCTTTTAACAGTGCTTTTCCATTCAGTCTTCCTTTTCATTTTCAGCCAGCAGCGTGTGCCTCCCAGAGGTTTTGGATTTTGTTTTCCCACTGCAGAGAGCCAAATAGCAGACTGAGTTACTAGGCTCCTGTTTAATAACCAAAGAAACAGGTTATAATAGCACTGCAAAACTCACCGCAGCCCTATAAAAGAAAAGGATTCTTATAAGTGCTGGCCTGTGTTTGTTAATGTTTGTGTTGTTTTGAAGATGATATGGTAGAATGGCCTACTAATGGCTGATATTTTGCACTTTCAGAGTGATTTCATATATTTTTTCATGTTATGTTTAAAGGAACACTCCACTATTTTTGAAAATAGGCTCATTTTCCAACTCCCCTAGAGTTAAACAGTTGAGTTTTACCGTTTTCGAATCCATTCAGCCGATCTCCGGGTCTGGCGGTAGCACTTTTAGCTGTAGCTTAGCATAGATCATTGAATCTGATTATTGACATATCTGACCGAACTACAAACTTTCCAGTGATGTCTGTGAGAAAGGTATATTCACTCGACAAGCTCGCGCATCTGTGCCGCCGCGCGCTCAATCCACTCAGCGTGCTTTGTTTATCAGCTCGCTCACATCAGCTATACAGGCGTTAATACTGAATGTTTAACATTATATTCATTGCATACATATACTTCGTAGTAGACATCCTTAACTCCTTTGTGCTGTCTGTTGTTCCGTTGTTGGTGTTTCTTTGTTTGAATATGGTGCTTATCACATGCTGTGTGGTATCGGCGTTTGGTATCGGGGCATTTTAACGAGTACGAGTACAGGAGACCAGTATCGGGCCCGATACCGATACCAGTATCGGTATGGTTTCAATTTTGACATTTAACACACCTATTCAAGTCTATTTTTATGAATTTTTGCAAAAATGTATCAGTATGTATCAACATAATTGTCTGCTTACTCAATTACCAATATAATTTTTAGTGACAACCCCACTAATGATATATAATTAAGCAATATCACACAAGTAAGAGTGTTGTTGTTTTGAATATAAGCACGTCTATATTTCAGCTTTATGAATTACTACTGTTCATGAATTAATTCTGTCACGAATTAATCATTTCCACAAATGATTTCGCTCAACTTCAGTTCTATACTGAACTATACGGACATACAGTTGAAATGTATTATATTCATTTAACTCATTCATTTAACTCAAGTTTTTTCCGCCCCATAATTTTGAGTTGGCTTCTGTGCAGCGTTTGTGCAGGAATAACTTCAAAAGTACACCGCCATGTACATGAGCAGCTTAGAGGGAACATTGATTGATGCCAACTTCATTACCTTTAAAAGCTTCATTCAGTATGTGTACATGCACACCACTTTTTAACAAAGTAATTTGGACCACATGTTTTCCTCCCACATGGCCCTCCACCTGAAATGAGTTTGCTACCTCAAGTCTGGATGACATGTCATGATGCAATATATACATTATTGAGAATGTGTCACGATGTATCAAAATACTGATTGTAGCACAGCCTGCTGGCAGCCTGCTGATTAGTTGCCTACAGTGGCTCAGTATGGAGGTCACCAAGCTTGAGAGCAGGAGACCGCAGCCATTTTTATGCTGTTCTCATGCCAAGTCATTTTTCATGTGTGTTTTGGTTCAGGCCCTCTGGCTTTTTACAGCACCTCTGAGGAATTGAGTTTGTGCTCCACCTCCTCCGGGGTTGTTGTTTTTCCCCCCGCATGTTTTCTCTCTCCACTCATAGCTTGTGTTGTCACTTTGAGTGCTTTGAGTTCAGGTCCAGGAGGGAAGCGCAGCTTTGACTTTGGCTTGCGTGTCTTGATGTAGTTAGTGAGGTTTTGTGTTTTCTAACCTGCTGCCCTCACAGTGACCCTGCTGTGTCTATGGCGACCGCTCCAGCTGTAAGAGGTTGTGGCAGCACAGGGCTTTGTGGCTGCATTCCAGCACTGACATGTCTGCACGCGTAGAGACACCATTACAAGAGCCTGGCCCCTGCTGAACATTATGGGATGGTAACTTGGAGACCATTTTTAGGCAGCTTGAGTGTTTAAATAGGATAAAGCTAATGGATGATGTGTACAATTTTGTTTTTCTATTAAAATATGTATTTTTCCTTTCTGGTTCTTTTTGCTATCCTCGGATCATATCAAATGTTAAAGGTAGGGCAGAAGGAAAACTGATTTTTCCTAAAAAATATTTTTATGATTCCAGTTTATGCTGGTGGTGCAGAAATTATGCATTTCGCTTTGAACACAATGCATTTTGTGTAACGAGTATGGTTGACAAATGTGCATGACGTGTAGGGTAGGGTTGTGTTTATTAGTGATGGGATGACTGTTTGTCTTTTGAACTGTGAGTTGATGAATTTTTTGAGTTTGAGGTAGTCATAGAATATGCAGAGTTCATAGTTTGTCCTTGGTTTTCTCAAGAGGCAAAAAAATCATCTAAGGATTTTAACCTCTAGCATCCAGACCCTGACCTCTTCATTACCATGACAACAGCTTTGTCACCATGACCACAGTTCTGCACATTCTCCATCACGCTTGCTGAAGTCGGTGTCTGTGAGGGACAGAGGTGGAGCTGATACAAACACTGAGCAGATTATAGCAGCTCACAGTGTTTAATAGGCTGGCTGCTATCTTGCTAGAGTGACGGGATGGATTGTTTCACAAGACTGGACTTGCCCCTGTAGAGTGAATGTTTTCTTTTATTGCCATTTGATTTTCCCTCCATCTCTCTATAGTTCCCTCATGCTTTCTCCTTCATTCACGTTATTGTATTGTCTTTCACTTCCAGCTATCCGTCTACCATTGTTCTCATCTTGCACTCCGGTCCTGCCTATTCGTTGCTATTCTGATCCTAACCAATCCTTTTTTCCCCCTGAATATCCAGGAAGATTCAGAAACTTTGTGAAAAGAACCTGCTCCTAAGTCTTCTAATGTCTTGCTAATGGCTATAGACTTTGCTCACTGAATGGGATCTGACTCTGGACAATCTGCC
>NW_015544204.1:325330-331439 GCF_001515605.1 Sinocyclocheilus anshuiensis
TGTGTGTGTGTGTGTGTATGTCTTTTTTTAAGGGGCTAAATATCAGTCTCTTATCATTACTTTATTTTATTCTTTCCTACCTTATTAAATATCGGTCCTGTCCTCCAACTCTTCCCAGAATGCGCCACGCCACTGTCGTCATGCTGTCACTTTCAACCATCCCTCTTATGAGTCTCCTTGTCGCTCTGTGCCTTAATCTTTCTCTTTAGTGCACACATACTTTCTCTTACGTGGCTTTTTGCAGCTTTCTGCCACGCTTTCCTGGTCTCAGTGCCGCTGTGCTCCAGTCAAGTGCTCTTCAGTCCTAAGGAGGCTTCTACACCTCGCTTGCCATCCACTGGGCTTAAGTGGGCTTTAGCGCTCTGACCTGACTCATGATCAGGCCCTTTAGCTCAAACAGCAAAAGCATGGAGAGTAGACGAGCAGATCCTGCACCATGGCAAGAAAAATCCCGCTCATTAATGAATCATGATGAAACTTGGAGGGGTAGAAACAAGGCAAAGAATAATAAAATGGATGGGAGTAAAAAAGTTGTAGACATTCAGATCCCTGCAGCTAATGATTAGGTGATTTCCAGGTTGAAGGACATGTTTGCTCTCCTCAACTTTGCTGTTTTGTTTGTCTTTTTCTTTTTCCAGCCCTCTCCTCTCCGTTTCTTTTCGCAAGGCCCTAATCACACTATGACCTCCTTGCACATTAGCCCTGCCGCCTACTTTAAACCAAGATTGCGTTCCGGCATTAAAATGCCTAATAATTCACGGTTCATAGCCTCTAATTAGTTAATTATTAAATTCAGACCATCTGTAACATGCTCTGATCTCAGCCCATGCGCTGTGGAGCGTAGAGCAGCACGGCATCTGCAGAGTCAAGAAGCTAAAATGAAAAGGATGGTCCATATGGTCGAGATTCAAAATTGCTCCGCTGGAAGCGTCCTAATGCTCGAGCTCGGTGCCATGCTGTTTCCGTGAGGCAGAGTTTCCAGTGTCCTGCCAAGATGCCAAGGATTCACTGTCTCCGAGGCTGGCTGTGAACCAGCAGTAGGGTTTACTGTAGGAGATTATGCAGGAGAAGGTGAAGATGGTGCACGATGTCGACACTCCTGCTGTCTCTATCTTCAAGACCGTTCCTGTGTCCTTCCACACATAACCTCTCTGGCCCTGGCCCAAATGTTACCTACCGCCCTTCTCAGAGTCCTGTTCCATGACCTAATGCAGTATAGATTGTTGAGTAGTGTTTATCTAGCTTTATCTAGACTTTGTTTTTATTAGGGTGTGACAGTTAAACTTCTTACAGTTTGCTTTGTATCACTGTTCTGTTTTCATGGTTTTGTTTCTGTTTAGAATGCTTCGTATTTCACTATTAGAGGCAGGGCCATAACCATAGACACTGAGGTGGACAAGTGCCCCCCAAAAATCAGATATGGCCAAGTTGTACCCCCCAGTATTTGAAATTCTTTTATTATTTAATTCCTAAATAAAAAGGACCATTACATTTGTGACATCCCCCCCTTCAAAAACAATTTTGTGTTAGAAAATTGGAGGCTGTTAACCAATATTTTAACACAGATTTATCGCTAGCTTTAAAGCATTTGCGAGAAGCAAATGTGTGCTCAAATTCAGTTTGACTGCCGTCATGTTACATCAACTATGTTTAGAATTATATTTGCATATTCTATCATATTCTTCTATATTTGTTTTTTTTTCTGTTCTATATTAGTTTCTTTTATTCCTCTCTCTAACTGTGCAGTGATTTAATATTCATATTTTCAAAGGTGATGTTAGACATGAGATGAACTGCTGTACAAATGTATTTATGCTATTGTTCATATACAGTGGGTACGGAAAGTATTCAGACCCCCTTAAATTTTTCACTCTTTGTTATATTGGCAGTGGGCAGAACTAATGCGCGAACAGCTCTCGTTGGCTGGCGCTCATCTTTTACCGTCCCTGTTTTGATTTCAGCAAATCAGTTCGAGCGAACACTGACAACGTGATTAATATTCATGAACCCAGCAGATAATAGTAGTAGTACTAGTAGTAGTAGTATCTTTTAATAATAATTACTATTACCTATGACCAGCAATATCTTAAACACCACCACCAGTCCTAAGTTCAGTTAAAATGACAAATATGCATTCATTCATGGTTACCAAGTTTTAGTTCAAAAAAAATGTACTAGCCAATGGCGATTATATTGCCAAGGTGTGCGTAGAGGGTTGTAACGGTTAAGCTCTGGCATGACAGAGCTTCAATCCTATTCTTATGTAGAGATTTAAGGCATATAAAGATGAATTTGCCAACCTGCAGGGTTTTATTGTATTGATTTATGGTGTGTGTGCGTGCTCACAGCTGCTGGGCTATGCAGATTAATGTGAGAGTGGGTAAGAGTAAATATATATCTTCAAGTGTGTGTTAAGGCATAAAATACATTCAATAACTTAATGGAATCAGCTCCTCCTTGAGACCAAACACCTATTGACTTACGGATCAATGGCTGAATGATGTGACATTCCTTTTTCTGTGTTTGTGTATGTAAACTTAAGTATGCACATGTGTCAGTGTGTACCTGTAAATGCAGTCAGTGTTAGCGTTTATTTCTTACAGAACTCTTGAGATGAGTCGCAGACTCGCAGGTTTCTGGAAGTTTATGTAACGTTGATAGGCTTCCTTTTTTTCTCTCTCTTTCTGTGCCTCTCTATGCTATAATAAAAGCTGAAAAGGAGGAAACTTGGCAGGAGCTCATATTTGAGACTGTTTTTGTCTCCCTAAGGACATTTCCTACTCGCTTTTCACAGCTGGAAAAGACATTGTCACTTATATTGCTGACTGCGTGTTAAAGATAAGGGCTTCAGAATGACCAAATTAAACAGAGGGGTTTATAGAGAGCATCTCTGCTTGAGTCTTATGGACAGCACTTCTGCTGTGTAGTAAATCTCGTCAAGGCTTCTGCTTTTTCCTGAGTGCTCAGGGTGGCGGTAACCTATTGATTAAGAATATGTTTATACAAAGGTTGCGAGAGTCACTGAAATCAAAATCCTTCTTAAAATTATCTTGTGGAGCAGGGCGCTTGTGGTTTGTGTAGGCCAACTTGTAAGTTGCTTTGGATAAAGAGCATCTGTTAAATAACATTGGGACAGTTCCTCTTTGTTAGTAAAGGCTATGAAACTCTTGAGAATTTTGACTTGATTTAAACTTAGATTTTTTCAGTTTTAAAATCGGCAATGAATCGCCTGCGATTTTGAATGCGATTTTGTGTAGCTTGTCAGTGATCTACGCTACTACGCCCAGCCCTACTTTAAAGGGGTCATATGACGTTGCTAAAAAGAACATTATGTTGTGTATTTGGTGTAATGCAATGTGTTTATGCGGTTTAAGGTTAAAAAAACACATTATTTTCCACATAATGTGCATGATTGTTGCTCCTCTATGCCCCGCCTTTCTGAAACGCGTCGATTTTTACAAAGCTCATCGGTCTGAAAAGCGAGGTGTACGCTGATTGGCCAGCAAAATTTAAATCGCATCATATGACCCCTTTAAAGTGACAAAAAAGTTTAAAACATAAATCATGGGTTATAGAATACAGACCCAAATTCAAGCCCTTATTAATTTACAATCTTCCGCTCCACTATAGCTATTATATATAATTAACACTTCAATGTGCACTTCCTCTAAGGTTACCATGTTTGACTTTTAATGCTTTATGTACACTGCTGTTAAAAAAATTGGGTTCAGTACCTTTTTTTTTTCTTTTTTCTTTTTTTTTTTTTCTTTAGAAAGAAATGAATAAGGACTTAAATTATTCAAAAGTTAAAGTAAAGACATTTGTAATGTTACAAAAAATATATTTGAAATAAAATAAATGCTGTTCTTTTGAACATTCTATTCATCAAAGAATCCTGAAAAATATGTAATTTAAAAAAAAAATGTGTGAACTATGCCTTTAACTCTTGAACTCAGATGCCACATTTTTAACACAGGAAATGTCCCCATTTCCTGAGAGTTTTTAAATAATAATGTGAAGGGGGAATTTCATTCCATTTGTTCATCCCACAATAATGGTCACAGAAAAAGCACCAAGAAATGTTTGTTTTATTTTATTTTTTTACTCTTCCTCAGACAGAGATCCGATCATTTCCTGCATGTTGTTGCTTGTCTTATTGTGGATTAGGTGAAAGGTTTAAAGTTATTGTGCCTCTCACACTCTCGTTCCACATCCCTCGTTTCCCCTCCTGTCATCCGTGCTCACAACACTTTCTTTATTCCCCCTGCTACTCTGACATGTCTATTCAGCTCACTTTTTCTTTTCCCGGCCCCCGCTTAGTCTCTGCCTTGTGGTCTTACACCCCTCTGTCTAAATCCAGCTGTTGTGTTAATAGTTTTCCTGCCGCCTGGAGAGCCAAGTAATGAGATTCTATTTGGAAACCAAGACCTTTCGGCTTGAAGAGACGTTCATGCTTTTTATTTATTTAAATGTTTGTTCCTTTACTTGACTGCCTCTCAGCTTTGCTTTGGCCTATTTTCTTTTTTGAGTTTTCTTCTTTCAGCCATGTCTTTGTGCCTTTGGTTTGATGCTTTTAATGTCCTTTATCCCCTTCAGTGTCACTCAAGGTTTTTGTGTCCTTCACATGCCTTTTTCTGTTACTTTTGCTAATCTCATTTAAGTTGAATGTTTACCATTACCTCAAAACATTTAAGTAAAAAACTAATTTTACGTAAACAATTATTATAAATGACAATTAAGTCATTTAAGTGCCCTGTACTTAAAACTATTTACCATACATAATGTTTTTAATTTCAGTTATTTTGATGCAGTAGTACTTTGTTGAATACAAATACTAACTCAAAAAACACACCTACTGTATGCATAACTCATAGGCTAATCATGCTGAAGTTCAGCATAAATAAAACAAAAACTGTTAAAAAAGTTGTAAAAAAAAAACTGCTGTTGTACAATTGAAGAATTTTTTTTAATTATTTTGTCTTGTTTTTTTTAAAACACTGTTACTGCGTGAACAAGTGTTTCTGAACATGTCAAACACACTGGAAGATCATCTATCACTGCTGCAGTGCTTACAGGACTTGTCGTGCTTTCCTTGACCGCAATGAAAGGAGTGTCAGTGATGCCTGGCTCGCCCGATAACTCCATCTGGAATAAACATAGAGGGTCCAACTGTAAGTTTAACTTACTAAAACTAGACAAGCGCATTTACTGATACTAGCAGTTCTGTTAATGCACTGAATGCTTACATTTCAAGTCTTGAAGAACTGTGGGTCCTCCTCACACATGTACACCAGTAGAGCATGAAGGGCAACAGTGCGTTTCATGTTGACATCCTGTATATCCTTCAATGACAAAGCAAACATGAACATGTTAAACAAGCTAGCTAACTTTCTTTTATATACAGTGAAGATAGTGATGGGGGTAGTTTGTGTTGAAAAATTTAGACAAAACTCATAAACATTTAGAATGTCACGCAACGTCTCTGAAACTTTACTGATGCGTAGGGGTGCTCCGATCAGGATTTTTGTGGCCGATCACCGATACCGATCTTTTTAAAGCCTTCTTTTTATCATTTATAACTATTTATAATGATACTCCAATCAGGATTTTTAGACATTTATTCAGGCCTGAATTTCATTTTTGAAAATGGGGGGAATTCTCCTCTTAGGTGACTCTTGTTAGAGGGGAAGCAGCACGGACTATGCTTTCACACAGGAGTCTGCTACTGATCTGTGGCTGTTTACCACAAACACAACATTTATCCATTATTTTGATTTCAAATCCAAACATTGTCACTGAAAATGCTTTTTCAGCATTGCAATTCTTTTTTTACACAGTACAATAATACAATCTTTCACAGACATATTTAAATACAATAAATATAAGCAACACATTATTCAATGCTTTTTACTTTTGCATTTACTTCTAGATTTATATATTACGTTGCTCAAGCAAGTGGCAAAACATTTAAACTACTTTTCTTAATTTATCACAAACTTACCATTGACAGAAATAGTCAGCTCTACTGCCTTTCCTTTTGCATTGAAATCTTTATTACAAGCAATCCTGCGGTTCATAAAGAACTTTGTTTTCCTACCTCCACGAGTGC
>NW_015544204.1:331761-333976 GCF_001515605.1 Sinocyclocheilus anshuiensis
CGAGAGGGTAAGCAGCATGGACTGTGCTTTCACAGTGCTTTTTTTTCACATGGCAAAAAGCCATATGTGTTGACTGTGAAACACAGTAGACTTTAATAATATGCCTTTATGGTGCAATTACAAAATTTTCGTGTCAATCCATGTTCATATTTACTGCAAACATTGCGCTGTTACTTTAATTCAGTGCTTGCAGCGCAGCAAAAATAGGCTCGGTGCGGAAACGATCTCTGCACTGCCGGACACCAACCGTGTGCAGTGAACACTTTAATCCGTTAACATGAGCGAGGAAAAAATACGCACCACGCATGCACTGCAAACGGAGTAAAGTGAACCTGGCTTTATGTGTGTGCGCTGCGAGTGTGCATGAGCGCACGGTCTCCAGGAGAGTGCGCGAGCGCTGAATGGTTCAACACTGGCAAGAATTAAAAAGTAATGTAATTTATAAACTTTACGATGACGATTTTGTGACGATGTGACACTGCCTCGATTGTGCAAGTGACAATTCCTGTCAACTGTGCAGCTCGCTTATAGACAGACGCGATGTGTGGTGATTTCAAGACATGCGTATATTGAGAGAGGGAGAGCGCGTGCGGTGACTCACTCACGCTGTTTGTGAAATTACGTCTCACACAAGGTTTTCAAATTACTTTATAAGTTATTTAATGAAAAAAACGTGAAGGTGAGTACCTCACCTTCAGCATTATAATTATTTCACCCGCAATAATTATTGTCTGTGCCGGACAGAGACTGAGACGGTGCCGCTGCCAAACCTCTCACGGCAGCATCATCAAGCTTGAGATCGTTTTTTTTAGATCGGCCTTTTAGAGACCGCAGATCAATCATCCAACGTAATTATCGGCCGATAGCGATCGGTAGCCGATCAATCGGCGCACCCCTACTTTCCACCTACTAGATTTTGCGTATTAAGCAATAGCGTTGCTTGTCTGCAGTTTGCTTTCCATGATACTTTCGAGATATGCCAAAATAAACATTACTAAGCCATTTCACATCTGATGTCTTCCCACATCTTAAAACTAAAATAATTTCCCTTATCAGTTTTCACACTATTCTTGCCTTGTCCAAACACCCACACTTGAGGTCTTTGCACTTGACCACTTGAATAATTATATGACGTATTTTCTGTATTTTTACATGAATACTCTAACTTTCATTAAAAGCGATTATTGGCCGATAGTGATCGGTAGCCGATCAATCCGAGCACCCCTACTGATGCGTTGTCACTTTCTGTGATACGTGAAATTCAGCAAAAAACCACAAACACACAAGTATATAACCAATAATGGATTTAGAAAAGAGAAAGACGAGTCTGTCCAAATGTCTGAGGAGACATCACACAACTTGCATTTCGACTCAAAAGAAGTTACCTTAATTGTTGAGGCATGTTCAGCATGCAACCAGTTCAGCCTGTAGGTAAAGAATGTTTGTAAAGGTTTACTACAACCTTGCAGATTTCATTAGTTAACTTAATATCCAGTATCTTGTTAACTTCATGTCTGTTTATTAGCTTTAACCTAATAATGAATAAAGTTACTGTTAGCAGCTTGCTTATTCACATGCATGAATAAAATTACATTTACCAGATGGGTGCACTTAACATAAAACATAAACTTACCATAAAAAGGACTGTGTTGACTGAAAAAACATGCCACTATTATTATGTCAACATTACACTATAAGCAGTGATGATAATTAGCATTCAAAATGTGGCAAAGCACTGGGAAACTGCCACGCTTCACTGCAATGTTTAAAAACGGAGCATCCCAACGATTAAACATTTTATTCATTGTGATATTCTTACAACGTTCAAAAAGCGAATAAGAAAACTTTTACAAATCTTTTGGTTTACTTTAAAGTCGTTCCATAAGTTAGTTCAAAGACTTGTAAAAGCGTGCTAAAATGGTATGGTTGCTTCAGCAAATGCTTTTTTATCTCCCATATTATTTCACTATTGGTTAGGTTTTCTGTAGGAGCCACAATACTTAAATCACACGTTCATTTTAGATAAAACTGAACACGCTTAGCTCTACTCACTGCACAATTCACTTTGAAAGTGTTGCGAAATGTGCAAGAAGCAACAGAATATAATTTTGCAGAAGTGTCACCACATGCCCATATTTCCAATGAGCCTGGATTGCACATTCACATTTACAAAACGCATTCACAATGATTCAGGAGCAGCAGCATAGATTCAGCA
>NW_015544204.1:334075-336491 GCF_001515605.1 Sinocyclocheilus anshuiensis
CAGGATGAGAAATGTTGTGCACCTGTAAATTGGCAAAGCGTAAAAGATCAGTGTTATTTTAAGGATCAGTAACACAGTTGTGAATAGACCACTCCTTCACCTACCAATCAGTTATTGTGCTAAACAAGATCTTTCTACGTCTGAGGTTGTCTTTTTTTTTTGTACGTCTTGAGGAAGACTCAAAATCTAAATATAAATGGGAGTGTCAGTGTCAACTTTTTTGTGTTTCATCAAAAGTGTAGAGGAGCCTCCTAAGAGCCTCTGGACATAATCCAAAATGAGTCAGTCATGAAAGATGTATGCTAATACCAGGTGAACGTCAATCTGTTTCAGTTGAATGCTCCTTTTCATGTGGTCATCTGAGATTGATGTTAATACCAGATGTAAACAGGGCCTGAGCCAGTCTCCTGTCTTACGTGTTTGTCTGCATCCATCTCCCACTCTCCCCCTGCCTGTTTTTGGTCTTCATGTGGAAGCAGGCCTTGCCTGCTCGTGCGTGGCCTGAAGGTGGAAGTGTAATTTCTTGTGGCAGACAGGCTGGGAACAATTGGTGGGGGGAGGTTGACGAGAAACAGGCTGTGAACACATTGCCCTACGATAACTCAAAGAGGCAGGTGAAGAGGGAAAAATTAATAGCTAAGCCGCAACCCCCCGCCCCCCCACAAACTCTCGGCTCTTTCAGGTGGGTTTGTGTTCTGCCAGGCCTGAGAGTCGGACTGTTGTGTTTTCTCAGGCTGTAAGTGGGGAGCACAAGAGAGGTACATTAGCATCACCTCATTGCCATTCATTACGCTCCTCTGTTCTTCTGGAGTGCCTTCGTAATATGGAAATAATTGAGCTCTGATAGAGCAAATGCCAGGACATTGTGTTTTTGTGTGTCTGTCATTCTTTAGTTCCTTGTGCTTGTGTTTCATAGTGTGATAATCTCCATCAGACAAACAGAAGCCTTAAGTGTTGATGATGTTGCAGATGTTTTTGAAGATTTGTAATCTGATGCTATGCAGAGGATGTGACACAGCTTTCATGTAACACATGTGATTACTTATGCATGCATTTGTCATTTTATTTGTTTAGTTATATATTAATTTTGTTATTTTTTTGTGTGTTGGCTCTAGATTGTTTTGTTAGTCATTCTTCCAGTAAATTGGCAGCAAGCCACATCATGAGTAGCATCTGGACGGCCTTTCCCCATAGAGTAAGAAATAGTGTGTTTAGGGCTGTCTGTTCCGCACTAAACCAGATCACTCTCTTGAAGGATTAAATCCTGTTCGTAGGTGTGGTGTCCATCTGACTGTCCATCATCGCCCACACTCTGAGTCTGTTCCAGACCCTAGCAAACAGTATTCATCCTAACAGAGATGAAACCTCATCAGTGACTGATTTGGGAACACTCTCCTTGGGAAGTGACTCGCACAAATAGCGTTCTTCGCAGGAGTCTTCCTAATATCATTCCAATAGAGTGCAATAGTGGCATTCTGGAAGTACAAAATACCATTCACTTTCTCCGTGGAAGAATTGATTTTGAACCATAACTTATAAACCTTTAAAGACGGACCTACTTGAAGTTATGAGGTATTTGCTTTTTCTGAAGCTATCAACTGGCATTATTTCAACTTTTAAAAAATTTAAATAGTTCCTGGTAGGAAAACTACATTACCCATAATTCTGCAAAAATCTCTACCAATCTAACAAAAAGAACATTTTAGTGTCTACCCACTCCATGAAGGGCTGCAAATGACGAACGAGTCGTTTCCCTACACGCTCAAACTTTTTTTGCAATATTTTGCAATAAATGTCAAATATATTGATTCTATATACAATCAGTATCTTTAAATCAATCGTTTTATATTTCTCCATTGATTTTAATTTAGTTGTCATTTCTCACCTATTGTCTTTTTATCCAACTTTCAAATACTTTTTTGCTAAAGTTTTGTAATGTTATGATTCACCTTGTAGATGGTTGGTTTGGTTTATGACTTAAGTCTTAAAGGGGTCATATGATGTTGCTAAAAATAACATTATTTTGTGTATTTGGTGTAATGAAATGTGTTTATGCTGTTTAAGGTTAAAAAAACACATTATTTTCCACATACTGTACATTATTGTTTCTCCTCTATGCCCCGCTTTTCTAAAACGCATCGATTTTTACAAAGCTCATCGGTCTGAAAAGCAAGGTGCGTTATGATTGGCTGAATACCTCAAGCGTGTGACTGAAATGTTACGCCCCTAACATATTGTGATGATGCCCTGTCAGGCTGGAGCGATGATTCAAAAACATGAAAACCCATTATAAAAGAGGCATTTGTTGCATCCAGTGGGGACATAATTATGGATTATAATGACTTATACTGTCTTTTGCCGCATAAACGTAAAACCATGTCTGCATTTGTGATCGGAGAAATGACAAACAACAAGC
>NW_015544204.1:336542-364632 GCF_001515605.1 Sinocyclocheilus anshuiensis
ATGCACCAAGAGCTTGTAACACTCCAAAGAGAAAGGAAAAATTGAAATTGCATCATATGACCCCTTTAAAAGAAGACTTTTTAATAATCCCTATGGGAAAAAATACTTCAGAAACAAAGGTCGCTGAAAAAGTAGGTGGCGATTTTTTATTTATTTTTTTTTTAATTTTATTTTATATATATATATTTTTTGTGTTAGCATGTTGCTTGGCAAACCAATCAGCCTGTCAGGCTGTTTCGATTTCCCTAATAATCATAAAAACACACAGCACACACACAAATATTGGGTAAAATTGTTAATTGGATCTTTTTATCAGTAGTTTTTGGTTTTGAATGAATTAAGTATATCTATCGTCATCAATTACTTTTACAGAGCTAGTTGCAGTGTCCTCTCCCAAAGGATGCATGTGATGTTGCCTTAGATTTTAGCCAAAACGAGGTATCTTGGGAGAAACTATAAATTAGTTGCCTAGCTTTTAAAACAGCCTTTGTGCCACAAGCCCATCTATGATGCCTTGAAATGTTTTTAGGTTTTTGGATCAGTATCTCTCCTGATACAGAAGAGCAGGAGACAAATATGTGCTTTGATTGAGACATCTGTATTATAAATCACTGCTGCTTTTCTGACAGCCTTTTGTTTGTGATTTAAGGAATAGGTTCACCCAGAATGAAATCTGTCATCATTTGCTCACCCTCATCCTCTGAAACCCATACGATTTTCTTTTTTTCTGTGAAACACAAAAAGAGATTTTGCACAAAGGGCTAAAACCAGAGACTGTCAAGCTCCAAAAAGGACACAAAAAAAACTATGCGAGAGGAATAAATCGATATACAAGTTGCAGTTCAAGTCCACTGTAATTCTCAAATCTCTGCTTGTGCATATTCAAACCTGATGCCCCAAGATCATTACACCAGTTTTAATGTCAATGATGTCAGTTAGCAGAACATATTTGTGGTTGTACCCTTTTTTTCTTTCCTTATTTAGTCTTTTTTTCAGAGTTTATCATGTCTATTTTTTCCTTCAGGTCATCCTTGTAGTACTTTGATGTATGCTTTTAGAGATTGGAGTTGTAGTTTTGTCAGCTTCCTGCCTCTCTTCTATCGATCTATTGGGAAGAACTAACTGTTTTACTCTTTTGTTTTGCTCACATGGAGGACCCAGAGTGGATGTGTATTAATCCTGGGTGCTACCTCTAATAGAATGATCAACTCCTGATGTTGTATGCGCCATAAATCTTCGCCCTACTCCCTGTCTTCCTCTTGTCAGAAAGTGCAAGAGTGTGCACTTCTCCTGCGGTGCACTTTCCAAGTGGCGTTTCATATTTATTTCCCCTTTCCTGTTCTGCGGAGGGAGTGCGAGCGTGTTTCTTTGTAGGCAGGGGGTGATTGTACAACATAGTGTGTGCTTTTCAAGTGATTTTTATGTAATGTTAAGAGTGTTTTGTTTGTTTCAACTGAGGATGTCACTGAGGTTTCTCTCGTACGTACACACAGCGAAGCAGGATTTTAACTCTGCTAGCTTTGCATTCACTGACATTAAATGTTCTTTAATAGCAGTGAATTATACATAAAGACCAAGTGTGCTTGGACAAACCTGCTTAATAAAAGCCCCACTTTTTGATCCACACGACTCTTCTACATTCATTAAAAAGGCATGGCTCTTAAGGGAATGTCATAGGCCCATTGGTGGTCGGGCATCTCGCTAGGTCTTTCCTTCTCTAAGGTAGATATGCCAGACCTCGCTGTCCTGTATCAAAGCCTCTGTCCCACATTTGCCATTTAATCTTCGTTGGATCTGCATAGGATGTTTGTACAGTCCTGACACAATTCTGTGAAGCCTGCGGGCCACGGCAATCAGTCATGAAAGATCTCCCTCTTGTTATTAGTGTGGGACTGCAGAGACTTTTGCCTTTTATCAGATACACAGGCCTGAGATCCATCTTATGCCCAAATGTGCCTATTCATCAGCCAGCACAGTTGCATACTTGCACAAGGGGCTCATTTGCAGTCAAGAGAATTTATTTATCTTTTTGCAAATTCGGACATGTATAAACAATAGTCGAAGATTCGATGCTTCGATAGGAGGAGCCTGATTCGACTACCAATCTCACAGTCGAATATTCGCGGGGTGTTATGATCATGCCATTTTGTCTATGTGGGGGTGCTCAAATGTCTGATTTCACATAGAACTACTGGTTTTCTCCCAAGTTAAAATACAGCCTATTAAAATAATGCTGTAAATAAGAATCTGAAAAGAAAGAAGCTTCAAATAAATACTTTAACGTGCGTGAATAAATCCAACCACCCCTATAGATTTAAGTTTCACTTTCCATAACCCTTGACCGACAGAGGAGCATCTTGGCGGCAGGGATTTAAAACTTTAACAAGACTCAAATTGACACAGGCAGAGTGAAAGACTGGATTTTTTTCGATCAGGTAGGGTACAAGTGATTTCATAACATTTCAGCCGGTTTATATATATAGTGTATATATTATTTAGGCCTATCTCGTAGGGCTGGGTGATATAGCTAAAAAATTTATCAACGACATAATGTTTCATATCGTTCGGTATCGATAATTATTGACTTTTTTTTATAACCTTTTTTAAAACAAAGAGCAATAGAAAAAATGTTTAAATTTAAGTGCATTACGTCTAAATTAACAATCAAATATCATTTCGTAAGTTGCATAAACAATTATGAACAACACGGCATCATGTATTTATGCATTGCTTAATACAAAGAGCTGAAGCGCCATTCACACAGATTGCATTTAAAAAGATATGAGACGCAGTGAAAAGTAATAAACCTCCACAAATTCGTGACGTGTTTTCTAAAAGTTTAAACTGTTTTAACTTTGCATGGCTTTCTATACATCTCTTGTGTGACGCGAGTGCAGCAGTCATATTTGTCCGTCTAAAAGTAAGCGCTTCATTGTAGTACTACGGTGATTATCTCTTCAGCGCGCAGCGCGAGCAGGACAAACAACAATGCAGAATATTAATAACGATGACTGGGACTGTCATATACATAACAATTATAATGAGAACACTATTATAATAAAACACTGTACATTTTTATAGTTTAGTTGCTGTGTTTCTGCACGTTGTTGCGTGAAGAACCCGTCCACAAAAGGAGTTCATTCAGACCCGCCAGACACGTTTATGTGCATTCGGGGCATTTTGTGCAGATAGCCTATAAGTCGTAATATTGGCGTTATGTTGTATAAATAACGAAGCGTATTCTATATGAGATAAATGATGAGTTAAATCCCATTGATTAAAAACCTGCTATCAAATGCTTCATTCTACTGGTCATCTTCAGCGCGCGCAGCTCAAAACAGAAATGCAGGACATTAATAACTACTGTCATATACATAACATTATAATGCAGGGCTCAGACAAAAAAATTGAGTAAGGAGCTATTGGCTCCTATAAGCAAAAATATGTAGGCGCCAAATTATTTTTTTAGGTGCCACAGAATAAACATGTTTTATTTCTTTTATTATTATTATTGTTTATTTATTGTTTTTACATTACATTTTACATAAGGTTCACTTAAAGTGGGAACTAAATGTCTTTTCCAACTTGAAATATACAGTCACAAAGAATTGTTCATTACACAGAATCTATACCAGTATCATGGACCATAAGCATCACTTGGCCACTGAGTGTAGTTTGGGCTCCTCCTAAATGCATCCTATAAATGTTGTCATATGTCTTTCACACATTCAGTCTGTTTTTCTTCATTAGTAAAATGCAAATTTATAGGAGGAGTTGAATCATGTAGGCAACAGGTTAAGTAAAAATATTAATATCAAATAGCGCAAAAATATAGCAAAATGCTCCTCTTTAGTTATGTTTCTAGCTGGCTTATGGACACCGAATGGTTATTCAGAGGTAAATGTAGTTGCAATGTTTACAAGCGTTACACGTTTTCTGCAGTTTGAAACACTGAATGATCTTTTACATTTATAAAATAGGCTACCTTTTGATGTTAATTCATGTTCATTATGTACTATAGTAGTAAAGATAATGGGTTTACTTGCCGCTTGAACTGAGGCGCTAAAGCGATCGCACCTGCTGCATTAAAGAGCGCCAAACCCGTATTTATTGTTTGAATTTCGTTATAATTTGGCATAATTTTAAAGCTGATACTTTGTTTATTAAAAAGTAAAAAAGCACAAAGCTTTTTTGCGATTACTGGACGGCAAGTGCGCTTCAAATAATATCAAGTTCACGCATTAACAGAACACAGCATATAGACCAAGATCTTGATAAGAAGAAGCCATATTAGTAATGATTATAAACGAGAATTGTTAACGATATTGCCATATCCACACAGCTGACAGCTCTACCGTTGTAGTTTGTTCAAGTTGTGCACGAAATAGACGCTGCTTTTGTGCACTTTCACTTCGCACGTCTCCGTCATTTCGATCTCTCTCGCGCCGCTCAACTGAGCTGTGTTTAGCAGACTGTGTGCGTCAGCGCTGCTGTGCTGCAGAGATGAGCACGGTTTCAAACTCTTTTTTTTTTTCTCCACTAAAACGGTGATGCGCGTCGTCTCAGTTTAATACGTGAACATAACAAAAGATGTGATCGCAAAACAATTAGGAAAAAAGGCATTACATGCACATTTTTAAGTCATAACATGTAAATATATTGTCGCCAGTGGCGACCTCAGCAAAAACTTCACTCGCAAATTAATATTTTTGGTCGCAAATGCGACCGTTTTAGTCGCAGTCTGGAGCCCTGTAATGAGAACACTATTATAATAAAACGCTGTGAATTTTTAGAGTTTATTTCCCGTGTTTCTGCACGTTGTTGCGTGAAGAACGTGTCCACAAAAGGAGTTCATTCAGAGCCGCACAGACACGTTCGTGCATTCGGGGCATTTTGTGCAGATAGCCTAAAAGTCGTAATATTAACGTTATGTTGTATAAATAACGAAGCGTATTCTATATGAGATAAATGATGAGTTAAATCCCATTGATTAAAAACCTGCTGCTTCATTCTACTGGTCATCTTCAGGGCACGCAGCTCAAAACAGAAATGCAGAACATTTATAACTACTGTCATATACATAACGTTATAATGAGAGCACTATTGTAAAAAATGTTGTGAATTCTTAGAGTTTCGCTGACGTTAACTATGTTTTAATCAAAACATAAAACATTATTTACCCCGTTTGTATCTGCGAGGCGTCCGTTACACATTTTCCCTGTGAAAAATGTTGTGAATTCTTAGGGTTTCAATGGCGTTTAATGTTAACTATCTTTTAATCAAAACATAAAACATTATTTACCCCGTTTTACAATAGTGCTCTCATTATAACCTGACTTACATTTCACTGCTGGTCATATATTCTCTATATAACCATGTATGTGACAAATAAAAAATCTTGAATCTTGTATCTGCGAGGCGTCCGTTACACATTTTCCCTGTGTTAACGTAATTATGACTGTCGAATGTCTGACTTGACTCTTGGTAATGTATTTTGCCCCGCCCCCAAAACATACGATTCGACTATCAGTCGAATATCGGCAAGATTCGAAAATTCCGATTCGACTATGAAAATCCTTAGTCGGGGACACCCCTAGTGTACCACTTGCACTAACCACTTTCACTTATAGATATCAGATCTCAGCTGGCCCACCAATCATGAGTGCAAGGATCCATCTTACTAACTGTATTCTCCTGCTGGGACTCAATATGCAAAGGAGGTCGGGAAAAGCTGAACACAGGAGTAATGCAGAGAGACATGCAGGTACATTTGACCTTGCATATGAAAGCAACATCTTCATTAACAAACCATCAGCCTGTCTCCAAACGGCATGTTCTTCTGTTCCTTCAAGGCGGGGTAGTTCACCCAAATTAAAATGTCATTTACTCACCCTCATTTTGTTCCAAACCTGTATGACCTTCTATCTTCTGTTGCAAAAGAAAAAAAATGTTGTATGTATTTTTGTCCATACAAAGTCAGTGATATGCAAAACAACATATGGACAGTTGAAACAGGTTTGAAATGACATGAGGGTGTGTAAATGTTGATAGAATATCTATTTTTTTGCCTGACATGTCCCTTTAATACAGTTCTCCATACACAAACCCAGAGATGGGTTATAATGAAAGGCTTGTTCCTTTAGATGAGTGTGAGTTTTATAAGCAGTGAAGGATCAGTAGTCTGTGTCGGTTGAATAGATCCCACAGCAGAGAAGAATATTCCAGCGCTGATTCCATTTGCATTAACTCAAGAAAAGCCAGCATTTCTCCTCCACGTGTGATTCACAGGTCAAGGTAAGGCTCATATCTCACCTGTCAGCAGAAGAATGGCAACAACAGGGGTGATAGAAAATGCACACACAAATACAGATAGAAGCAGAGGTGCAGAACACTCTGTACCAGAAGATACATTGTTTTGATGCACTTCCTCCTCTCTCCGTTTGGTCTTAGCTGTGGATTGGGGCTGTTCAGTTGGAGATACTTGTGTGTGAGAGAGATACAAAGAGAGAAAGCGTGTCTGTGAGTGACCTTTAGTGGTTTGGGTTCCATCGGGGGCAGATTAATTACTCTGCAGCATTAGCATGACGGGCCCTGTGCTTGTCAGCTCGCAAATGTCACCTCATGAACTTCAGCCACTCTGATTAGAAGTGAATGTACTTGCTTAATAAGAGATTCCCTCTATTTTTCCGTTGTGGAATGTTTTCCCTCCCATGGCCTCAGTTAACTTGTCCCTTCAGCACTCTTGAATGGTGACTTGAATGGATAAAAATGCCTCTGTAGGGGATTGAAGGATACAGCTGTGCCAGATTTGCCATCGTTGTGTGCGATGAGATGGTTACAAGTACTCAAAAAACAGCAGCCAATTTATAATTGGCACAGTGGAATATTGGGCGGTACCTAGCGTTTAATTTGAGTCAGGATAGCAATTGTATATGGTGAATTCACAGGACACTTTCTTAGACAGAGCGCAACTGATAGGATGAAGTGAAACGTAATGTAGGAGTCTTGAAACTCCTTTTTAAAGAGTTAGCTCACCCTCCTAAAAACAAATAGTTCTTAACTCACCCTCATGTCATTTTAAACTCATTTGTTTATCTTTGAAACACAAATGAAGATATTTTTAATAAAATCCGAGAGATTCCTGTCCCTCCATTGAAAGTCCATTTCACCACAACTTTGACCACTCAAAAAGTTCTTAAAGACATTGTAAAACTAATTAATGTGAACCAAGCAGTTTAATCCAAGTGTTCTGGAGAGACGCTATCACTTTATATGCTGAACAGATATAATTTAGCCTTTTATTCAACGCACATACATGGAGCTCATCAAATATGGTAAAAGTAAGCTCAAAGATGCATTCTTGATGTGCAAGAACAAATGAGGTTCTGTTTACCATACTTGTTTTAAAGATTTGTTTTGAAGATGAACAAAAGTCTTACACCGTGTCTACACCGGACGTGACTGTTATTGCTCGCATCACATCGCACCGCAACAACTACAGGCTGTCTACTCTGGACACAATAAAATGACTATTGCAGATCATTTGTCCTTTGTGTCAGTATGTCATCAATAGAACTAAGCATCAGTTTACTGTCAGAGCATCGCATCTAGTGTAGAGAGATTTTGTTTATAATAATTTGAATGGGTTTGTAATAACTTGGGGGTAATTAATGACAGAATTTTTATTTTAGGGTGAACTGTCTCCTTTAAGGTTGATCTAGGGCTGTCAAATTAGAAATCAAACTTCGAACATTATTTGAATGGAAATACAAATGGCATGTTTGATTGCTAAAACTGTGCTTTCGAATTGAAAGATGTGTGGAAAGCACTGATAGCACAGTTATGTTAAAATATACGGTTGACAAAAATATAAGAAAAAAAATGGCAGTTAAAGAAAAAAAAATGCATTAACATTGTTTTTAGAAAAATAGTTATAGCATTAAAAATTATCGAATCAGTCAATAATATTGCAATGCATTTTTGAATTTGCCTGCAGTATTCTTCATTGAGAGTGATATGCAGTCATGCTTATTGCCCGTGTGCATCCATCATGTTTTATAGTGGATTTTATCAACTGTAAATGCAAGCTCTTTCTGCCAAGCTATCAGCTGAAACTTACTTTGATTGAACCTTATTTCTCACACCTACTTGTTTTTCTCTGCCAAAATTTCTGTAATCAAATCTTGTAGATTTTCGACAGCATGTGTCTATATCTCTTGAGAATGATCAGGTGCAAGGGATCTGTGAGGGAGAGGAGCTCTGAAGAGTCAGTGTAGAAATGCTGGACTCAGTCTTGTGTAACCCTTCTCTGCTGTGCTGATTTGCTAAATACTGCACAGGTAAAATCCCATTATGATCGACTAAACACTTATATTTATAAGAAATGGCAAGCTGAATGGTATAAATGTACAACAAACAAACTATACAAAATCAATCCTGTAGTTGGTGTAAAACGTTGTCCCCACTTTGAAAATCGATGGGATCATATTGTCTACACTCGCTGTCGAATAGGACATTCCAAACTAACCCATAGTTTTCTGTTGGTGGGTGAAGATCCTCCTTTATGTTCTTTATGCCAGAATCCATTATATTTGAAGCATATTTTGATAGATTGTAATAGTTTAAAGTCTGTCAGAACTCATTATTTTTCTGTTGACTTTTATGGAAAGATTTTTAATGAAGTAAGGCCAGATTTAGTTTTAGAATTTTTATCTAAGATCAAATTTAAAAACTTAATTTAACTTAACTAACCTCGTTCTCGCCATGAATATAGCCGAGGTAGCTCGTGTAGCGTCAAATCAAAAACACAATTTTTCATTTGATTTAACAAATCAGTTATTCATTAGATTAACAAATCGTCACAGTCCCCTCACCCAATAAACTGGGTGCCAGGATGTCTGCAACGACACCAGGCCCCCCTGGTCCCCATGGCAACTAATGCTGATATCACTGGTTTTATGACCCACAGGAATGTAAGTAGGGAAAATCACTGCATGTTCAATAGCAAGAGGCACAATGCACAGTAGAAATGGACTTTTCTACTAATTAATTCATAGGAAAACCTTTCTTTGAATGAACACACATATACTTCAGGTCATGGTGTATGTTGTCTTTGATATTTTTAGACATTAATTATTCATATTTCCCTTATGAGCTGATTCGCTACACTCGCATGGCGTTAAATCATAAACAAACAAACAGATTATGATAGACTACTAATCCTCACCTGCTGGCAGACTGCTTACTATCACTCTCGCTTGCTCTTTGTCTTTTTCTTTCTCTGTTCCATTCTTGCAGTATCCCCAAGCGGGAGACTGTGGTTTACAATAGGATTATAAACAACATCCGCTGTGGAATCCGTCAAGTGTAGTTGTTAGTGTTGCTGCTGGTGTGTTAATTGGCAGATAGATCACATGGGTAGTGTGAGCAAATCTGAGAACGACAGAAAAATCTTTCATTGAGTCCTGTGAGATGTGTTTCTTTATCGAGAGCAACAAATCTCATCTGTAAATATGACCATGAACTCCTCTTTCAGTGATATTTTTTTAACATGTCTAAGAATAAAGTTACATGGAAAAAGAGTCTGCAGTCCTGTGTGCATGCATAAATAGGTGCATAACATGAATGAATGATTCATAGCTGAAGCCAATAGCATTGCATTATTTATGTACATCGTCGAGCAGCTGGCCGGCTCATCCGTGAGGATTGACGTTTGACATGCAGGGTTGGGATGCAAAGGTCCAAAGTACTGAGGCTCAGGGGGTTAAATGCCAAGGACCAGCGGCCCCCTGATCCCTTAAGTTCTTGCCCCAGAATTCCATCCACTAGGACATCTCATGCAGGCTCGAACAATAGAGCACTGCTCCTTTCCTGAAAATAAAGCTGCATGCATGAGGATCATATTCTCTCATATTTCTACTTCCTCATGGGGAAAATGCAGGTTGATGATGACTTTGTATTCATAAAGCAGATGAACCTTTATATGCTGAATTTTCATTTGATTCATTTCGACCTTAATATATAAACTTCATTTTAAATGTTACAGCCATCCTAAGCCCTGATCTCTGTGTTTTTTCTGTGATCTATTGTGCTTAAGAAGTCATGTAGTTTCTTTTTTACCCACATTTGGTCCGAGGAATACAGGACGATGACAGGGTGGGTAGATGTAGACCTGAACAGCAGGGGCTCAATTTGTGGAGCTTCGAGCTACATCAGTAATGATCCTTCTCTCTCTCTCTCTCTGTTTCTGTGCAGGTCTTTGGCTCTGCTGATAGACTCCCTCCAGTAAGGTAAGCTGTAGATATGTCTGTAACCATGTGACTTCATGTGCTTGCATTATCAGATTAACCGGATTTGCTTCTTATGACCTTAACCTTTAAATAAAAAGATTAAGTTGCTTAAATGCTTGAAATTAGTTTTGTAGACTAATATAAATTGTGTATATGCTAGGGATGCATGACATATCAGTACAATATAGGTTATGCTTGATTTTATAGATTTTTTTTTCCATGTCTCTTTGATGAGTAGAAAGTTCAGAAGAACAGGATTTATTTTAAATAGAAATCTTTTGTAACAATGTACAAGTCTTTACTTTCATCTTTTGTCATTGTAACGCATCATTGCTGAATAAAAGTGTTTGATTACATAGAATTATAAACACATACTGTACTACCATTTTACTTAAAAAAAAAAAAATATCGTAAAAAAAGTGCATGCTCATTTCCTCTATTTTAACTTTTTTTTTTACTTTTGCAATCATCTTGCTCACTTAGAGTTCAACACTAAAAATTGAACACTGTTAAATTTCATCTTTAACAAATCTCATAATGAACATAAATTTAATAAATTGTAATAAAATGTATGCTATAATGTTGTGATGCATAAATTTACTTGTATAATTTTTTATTATTTAGAGAATATAATTTTAATATTAACATTTATTGGATATCGGTCATAACATGAAAATAATTATCAACCAGAATTTTTATATTGGTGCATCCTTATTATATGCGTATAATAAAGAAAAGAACAGGTTGTGACTATTTGGGACATTAATTCGTTCAGAAATGGAGCGAGAACAGGTTTTGTCATTCTAATACTGATTAGTTTGACTGCATTGAAACTAGAGATAGAAAAGCTCTGATAAAATACAGACACAATGTAAAACATACACACAGTGAGCTATGGTAGTGGGAGGAGTAATCATAATGGGGGAGCAGCCATCTATATCAAAGGTGCACCATGGGATCCTTTAATACGTTCATGCTTATAGCAGCATAAACTCTGGATCCTTTGATATCTTCATGCAGTAGCAGCATAAAGTCTTCCCTCCATCTCCGATTGCTCCCAGGCTGAATGGAAAATATCACATCTTCATTTTTTTGCCGCTTTGAGGTGGTTTCATTTGTTCAGGCAACGTCTTGTCTCTGTAGTCAGAGTTTGAAGTCTCTGCAGTGTAATAGAGGCACATCATTCATGCAGAGATTGTTTAAATCCCTTCCGTTCATATGTTGAAACAGTGTTGTGATGACCAAATTTCTCTCTCTTCAACCCCTCTCCACCTTTCCTCCTGTCCTTTCTCTTCTCGTCCTCTTCCAACTACATCTGACACCTCTCTTACCCCACTGAGGATGTCTGCTGTCTCTGTCTGCCAATCTTGTTTCTTTACAGGAGAGGATGTAATTGAAAAAGACACATTTGTAAAGAAGGCCATATCGTATGTTTAGCTTATTACTTTTGGTCTACTAGCGCTGTTTTTTTCCTCTCTGGAGTAGCTTCTAATGTGGCTGTGTAAAGGCGGGCGTACATGGTGCGAGTTTTGCTGTCGTACGAGCTCACAGGCGATTTTTTTCTCTCGGGAGAAAATCGCAGATGCTCGCATGGTCGTGGCTCGTACCGTGTGAGAAGAATTACGGGCCGATCCGAGACGTTACGAGCACCTCCCGGCCTCCCAATAATTTTCAAACATGTAAAAAAAAATTTAATTTTTTTAATTCGTGGCGTATGTGCGGTTGAACGAGACGATTTGGCGATCCATACGCGAAACGTAATGCTTTCGTCAGAGTTTGTAAAATCGTAGTAAATTCGTGTCGTGTGTGACTGCCTCCGTACGATTTTCGGATAAACTCAATCGTGACATGTGCCAGAGCTCACGACGTTCTGACCTTCAGAATCGCACCGTGTACGCCCGCCTTAATTTATGGTAGGTTCGGGCAGAGCTGTTTAATGCCATCGGCATTCGGCCTCCTCTGCCATCGGCAGTCTACGTGAACGCCTGCAGACACTCATCTGTGAGGAGCATCTAAATATGAAACAAATGAAATGCAGCAGCAGGAAAAACAACATCAGGACTGATGATTAATGCGATTTACTCAGCCAGCAGACCTGTAAGTTTCCTCCACCGGTCCCTCGCTCAGTCACTCGCTCGCTAACCGTGGGACAGGTCTTGTGTTTTAAACGGCCTCCCAGATGGGTGGCGAGTGTGAGCGCAGGTTGAAGGCTGCGGCTGGTAATTGCGGAGCTGCAAATGGATTTATGTAGCATAAGCTGTAGTGCATTTAATGTTGTTTGATCCACATGCTCAATCACAAGCTGAAGGGTGACCTGCAGCACGGGGCCATTCTGTCTTTGTGTTTACCCAGGGCAGGGTGTCACCCCTTCCCTCTCCTTGTAGCCTCCAGCCCTACGCCTCACATCTCAACCAGAAGCCACCGGTCATGTTAGCTCAAGTGCTCTGACTCTGTCGCACCAGATCAGCTGCCAGCGAATGCAGATCTTCCTCGTGTCTTGTTCCTACATTCATGACTGTGTACTTCTATTCTCTCCATATGGCAGTGTGCTAATAAGCAAACCTCATAGATGGGCTCCATGCCCAACGGGCTCATCTGTCCCAGCTTGCTAATAGTTTAACTGGATTAGCCGGTTCCCCACACGGGCTGATCAGAGCTCATAATGCTGATCACCTCCATTGATCCGATTGATCAGGGCTCTGCTGAGAGTGCTGAAGAGAAAGCCACTGTGCTGTTTCTTTTCCTAACGTGTCCTAAGGGGATGCAGATACAGACTGCCGCTTTGCACATATGGGCCACCTGGGGATACATGCGAGGTGATGGGGTGAATGAGGGGGAAAGAAGCGAAACTGAATGCTGGTTTGAGACAGATGGAGTGAAACTGAACCTGAGACTCACTGTCTGGTTATTGATGGGCACTTCCTGTCATCAGTATTGGTCTCTTGTCGTCTTAAACCAACGTACGGCCCTGTTACTAATCAGCTGAGATAAACTGCAAGCACACAATCAGTCCCACTTTGACCCGACAATCTCTCATGCGAGATTAGTTTCAAAATATATAAATACGCTAATCAGTGCATCTTGTAGAAGACAGCTGTTTGGGTTCTTCATCATTTCGTATTCTGCCATCGTTTCTGTTTTGGTTCCGAAGTTTACTTAAAGTCCTTGCTAGTTTCTCTGCCCAATTTTGCTAATGAAGTGAGATTTTTAGAAGCTGGGATACAATCCAAATGAGACCTTTTCCCCCTCACTGTTGTGCTTTTTTTTTCATCTCACCACCATTCTAAAATATAAGACATTCTGCATCAAAACTTGCTCTCCTTGATGAGGCACTTTCCAATTTAATTTCCTGACTGGTCTGATTGATTAATTGATGTTGTTAAATGGCTCCTTTGGTAATGGCTTAAGCTAAAGCGCAGTCTGTCACGGTCCCTTACGGCCAGAGCAGCTCTGTCTTTTCTGTTTAGTGTGGTTATTTGCGTGCGTGATGTTACATCACCAGGACTGTGCCAGAGCTGACATCACTCAGCTGTGCCCTAATGGAAAACGTTGGCTCTGTTTATTTTATTTAAGTGCAGGTCAAGGCACTGTGTAGTTTTGACAAGTTGGACGCCTGCCTGCATTCAGCCATGGAAAGAAGGGACTACTCTAGTTCTTTGGCTTCTCAGTCCCGTTGTATTTAAGCAGGTGGTGTCCATTTCGTTGATCAGCCTTTCAGGCTGTGTTATGGCTGGCTGTGCTCTTGTAGATCTTGGAGAGAAGGAAACCTGGGTTAGGTCAAGCTGGGTTCACACAAGTGACAGGTTATATTAATCAAGTCACTCTCATTCAGGGCCTCTTAGTTTGTTAGGTCAGTAGCACAGTATACTCATACAGCTTAATTAAGTTCAGTAAAAATTCATATAATTATTATAAATATAGCAATAATGTATACTTTTTTCAGTATGAATTGTCTATAAATGTCAAACAGCATAATGGGGCAGTGTCTCTATGATCAGTGATGAAGAGGTTCATCTGTGAGGAGCATCTAAATATTCAATTTAATTCACGTTTATTTTTTATTTGTTTTTTTATTTAACAGGGACAATACACTAGGCATTTTTACACACATACAACCATTGCCGTGTACATAGGACACATAGCATAAAGTTTGCATGTCCTTGTATAAGTTTGCAGCCTAAGTCCCTGGTTAGGCTTTTACATAAAATCAAAACATCCTAATAAAAAACAAACACAATCATCACAAGAAACAACACAAGTACACATGTATATACAGATAACTATTTGAGTAGCCTATATGTTGTGTTTGTTTGTATAATTACATTACAGGCTTAACTGATTGGGAAGCCTGACCCCAAATTATCGCACAATAGGTCATATGTGAAAATATCATAGTATACATAAACATTTGAGCTGCTTTAAGAGATATACATGGTCTTATCAAACATTTTCTTAATATGGGCTTCAAACTTAAGCTTAGTCTACAATGACACCTAAATATTTAAATTCACTCACTTTTTTAATTTCCTTTTTGTCAATTTTGATTTTAAATACATCCAGCGCTTTGTTGTTTAGTGAAAAACTCATTGAAACCATTTTGTTATAATTTCAAGTTAAACAGTTATCCTGCAGCCACTGGGAAACACTGACCGGTTGCCTGGTTAACAATTCTGCAGCCAGATGAGAAGTTTTTGCTGTTACATAAATAATTGTCATCTGCATACATTTTACAACCAACCTCCTTGCAATTTTCAGGTAAATCATTTATATATATATATATAAACAAAATAAAAGCAAAGGACCCAATATCGAACCTTGTGGTACACCTAGTTTGCATTTTTGAAGTGATGACTTCACACCACAAATTTTAACACATTGCTGTCTACAACCCAGATATGATTTGAACCAGTTTAGAGCTTGAGAAAAGTTAATTTGTTTCAATTTATTTATGAATTCTTCAGGATTCACAGTATCAAAAGCCTTTTTAAAGTCTAAAAATACTGCTCCCACTACGTTTACTTGATCCAATCTACTTTTTATGGTATCTATAAAATGACATATAGCCATTTCTGTTGAATACATTGGCCGAAATCCAAATTGCTTAGCGTTTAAAAGATTTTTTTTTCCAAGTGATTCATTAATTGTTGAGCCACTAACTTTTTTAACTTTGGAAATTACTGGGATAATTGAGATGGGTCTATAACACCTCATCAGTCTTTCCAGACTTAAAAACTGGGGTCACCACAGCGGTTTTAAAATTTTGTGGAAACTCACCAGTTTTAATAGATAAATTTACCAAATTAGCTATTGGCTTTACCAGTGTTGCACTATATTTTTTAATAAGAGAAGCATCTAAACCGAATATATCTTTAGCTTTTGAATTGTTTAATTGATTAAAAACTTGATTTAATTGATGAAAAGATTTTATCTTGATCAACCTGTAAAATATAAAAAGATGGTGAATTTCTTACTACATTATGTGATAAACAAACAGAATTGAAATTTGCTGAAAGTTCTTCTACTGATTTAATAAAAAAGGCATTAAATTCATTTGTAATTTCCAAAGCATCAGTACTGACCTTTCCACTTATATTCAGTTTTGTTATGTCCTTACTTTGACTGAATTTCTGATTGGTTCATTTATTAAAATGTTTCCAAATAAGCGAGCTATTGCTCTATGAGTCAGCAAACAACTGCATGAAATATGATGACTTTGATTTTCTCAGTTCACTAACCACTTTATTCATTAAACCTTTAAAGATCAATATACGTGTTTGTAGTTTTGTAGATAAGAGATTTTTTTCAGTGCCAGATCCCCCTTTTCATTAGCTGAAGAATATAATTTATCCAAGGGTAGAGATTGTATATGTTTCACGATACAAATCGTTGCAAAGCAGCTTCACGGAAAATGAAAGTTTCTACATTACATTTAGGAGTAGCTTATCAGTGGTGACTGTCAAGGTGATGTCCGTATGGCAGATGTGTACAGAAAAGAAAATCTTGCTGTTAGTTAATGACATGTATTCAAACAAACGGTGAACACTATTAACAGCAATGATTATATGTTGTGATCAAACTTATAGGAAAATTTGGTAGTTCTGAATGTTGCTTCAGGGTTGGCATCATCTGAGGTCCTCAGAGGGGTTGGCATCATCTCTTCTCAGGTGTTTGGTCATTTCAGATCTTTGTAAGGGCTGGATGCAGACTGAAGCTAGTGTAATTCCTAGTTACCTCGGGATTCCCATCCCATGGCAGAAACAGAAGCAAATAGACAAAAATTAGTGTAGCTGCTGTTCAAACCAAGCAAAGAATTAAGAAGTTGGATTTGATCAGATATAACTGGAGTACAAGGTTATGAGATACATTAACACTAAACAGAGAGAGTGTGTCTGAACCCTGAACGTTACCAGGAAGGCTATTCCAGAGTTTGGGAGCCAAATGTGAAAATGCTCTACCTACTTTAGTGATCTTCACTATCCTAGGTACTACCAAAAGTCCAGAGTTTTGCAAACTTAGGGAGCGTGATGGATTGCAGAGTGATAGAAGACCATTTAGGGCCAAATAAGTAAGTAGTAATATTTTGTAACTGATACGAAACTTAATAGGTAGCCAGTGTAGAGATTGTAAAATTGGGGTAATATGATCATATTTTCTTGACCTGGTAAAGAGTCTGCATTTTGCAGCTGCAGGACAACCATCTAGCAGTGTGTTACAATAGTCCAGTATAGAGGTTATGAATGCATGAACTAGCTTTTCTGCATCAGAAACAGGTAACGTTCTGTAGCTTGGTGATGTTTCTAAGATGGAAGAATGCTGTCTTTGTAACACATGAAAGATTATATAAATTATAATTGTTTATGTAGGCCTATAATGCAACAGTACTATTTTATAATATTCAAAAATAAAAGACTTACAATATACATTTATACATTCCTATAGGTAATCCTTCAATCATTAATCTTTGAGAAATAGTATTATTATATAGTTGTTGTTTTTTTATTATTATTTTACAGTATAGAATTCTATAATAGTTTACCAAATTATGAACAAAATGACGTCAAACTACTTGAAGCTGGTAGTATGGAAACAGTTGCTGATTTTAAGTTGCTATTTTGGGTTGCTGTAAATATTTTTGTGTATGTATTTTTTCTGTTTATTTTTTAGTAGTATTGAACTTTGAGAATTATGTCTAATCATATAATGTATTATGTATCTTCTTGATTTTCTGTGCAATTCATTAATTTTCTCTTCTAGTCATTCCAATTCAAATTGCAATTTAGCAAATGGGCCAATTGCAATAAATTGCCAATTCAGTTCGTATTCTAACTCACAAATTGGTTGGGAGCCAGTTGTTAAATTCTGAATTTTTGCCAACTCTAGTAGCAACACCCTGGCAACCACCCAGAAACCCTTTGGCATCATGGCAGCAAGTTTTACATGTGCAAGCACCGCTCACAACATATTAGCATCTAGATTACACTGTACTCCAAGACTATATGCCAGTCTTTTGCATTGTTTTTCCTGCATTCTATATAAATAGAATGCTTTGGTCAGCACTTCCTGCAGATGTTTAAGAAATTCAGTTACATCTATACTCAGGTTTTTTCTGATGGAAATGGAACCCTGAAGCTTTAACTTTCAACAAATTCCATCACACCTCTTTGCCATAAGTCACACGCTCACATACACTGGCTCCCTGCCCCGCACATGCCCGTAATCCTGCCATAATGAGTGTGTGCCCCCGCTCGCTGAGGTTCTGTCTCATTAGCTTTGTACTAATGGAGCCCTACAGGTCTGGCCGCACCGACTTCTCCAGCACCAGGCTAACGGTAACCCATCATGATGTATTGCCTGACGGACAGCTGGCCGGCTGACCTGAACTGAGACCTCATCACCAGGGTGAATTCATATCGCTTTCACTGCTGCTGTCATTACTGGTGACTGTGCACGAGGGGGTGATTTGTACTTGGCTTGCTTGAGAATTAAGAGCAGCGATGAAGAAAGAATGAGAGGGAAGAAAATGAAGTAATCTGAACCAAGGCCTCTAGGGTTGCTGCAGTGCAGATGGCCTTGTCAGAGAAGAAACTGTCATTCCTCTCCCTCTCTCTCTCTCTCCCTCTTTCTCACTATGTGGGGTTGAGGCTGGACATTTGTCAGTGTCGCCCACTGCCCTGCTCTCCCTCAGCTATCACCACAGAGACAGGAAGAGGCTGTTGGCAAAGCCCAGACATTGGGTGTGAGCTGAATCTGTCTTAGTCAGTTTGTGTGTGTACGTGCATGCCCGTGTTCTGGAGTTTGTTTGTGTGGAAAATGGCATTTGTTGCATGCAGCAGACCTAAGGAAAGACGACATTTTGAACTCACTTTTCAAATTGTGTTCGTCTCTGGCAGTGCCTGTATGTTAAAGGTAGGAAAATCAGGGAGCGATCATATGTGTGCGTGTTTGTGTGTGTGAGCGAGGAAAGCACAGTGTCGTTGATTGCATGCTGCTGAAAATATGAGATGGCATGTTTCCAGGTACTTTGAGTGAGACTGCGAACAGTGCAAGTCTGGGAAAGAAAACATCCAACAAACTTCATCCAGACACTCCATCACTGCATCAGCTTTACATTCACAACATGATATTACAAGACTTCTTCAGTGCACCAGCTGCCCTCTGCTACACCTTCCAGACAAGTGATAAGCACCTCAGGTTTGCACAAGTCCTCGTTTTATTCACTTTTTCTTTCAAATGAAGGAGTCGTTCACCAGCACATGAAAATGTACTCATCCACATGTATTTTTGAAACTTTGTGTGGTGAATAGACTAAATTGTAAGTCATAATTCAGAGATTTGAGACCTACGGCAAAGATTTAAATGTTCCTTTTTTTTTTTTTTCCTCTACTGTAGTTACTTGCTCTGCTAGTATTTTCACTGGTCATACCAGAATGAGTTATGTTTTTTAGCAAAACATTAATCCATTTAAAGTAATTCATTGTTTTTTTTTCTTTACAAACTAAAAATATTTTAGTGTAACTTCATAAACTGTATAATTGTTAAATCCACTACAGAGTTGGAGTCAGTAAGAATTAAAAAAAAAAAATGAAATTCCTCTTTTTCAGTAAAGATACATTAAACTGATCAAAAATTACAGTAAAGACATTTATAATGTTACAATGTATAAAATATTTCTATTACAAATAAAAGCTGTTCTTTTAAACTTTCTATTCATCAAAGAATCCTGAAAACATCACAGGTTCCACAAAATTAAGCACTGCAACTCTTTTCAACACCAATAATAAGAAATGTTTGTTGAGCAGCAAATTACCATTTTAAAATGATTTCTGAAGCATAATGTGACACTGAAGACTTCAGTAATGGCTGCTGAAAATTTCGCTTTGACATCACAGGAATAAATTGCTTTTCAAAATATATTAAAATAGAAAACACGGTCACTTTCTTTCAAAAACATTTTTAAAAATCTTAGCGACCCTAAACATTTTAACAGTAGTGTAGATAAATGCTGTATGCCACAAGTTGTACTCAAGCATCTTTACACATTTCAGTGTTTTTACTAAAGGTACAAAAGGCAAATAATGTGGAAGCTCTTGCAGCTCGACACGGACTCCAGCAGGCACATAGTGACGATGGGAACTGCTGAGTCATTTATAGACAGGCCAACCGTCATTGACTTTTCCCCCTCAAACGGAGCAACTTGATCTGATCCTAAAATGTGAATCTAAAGCCATCGCAATTTGAAGCTGTGTTTTTTCCATCGGCTCAACTTAACACCAGCACAACTCCATATTTCTACCAGCTTTACAATTGCAACTTTATACCAACAGCACAGCTTTACCTTACCTTGTCACTCCAGCAGCTGCTCTCAGCGGGGGTAACCAAACACCAGTCCACTCCCTCTTCTCCACATCAAGCTCAGGGGGAATTTCAGCAGTGCGTCAGTCTAACATGACTTCAGCGTTTGGTGTTTATGTTCCGTAGACTGATGTGTTTTGCTTTGGTGTAGATTAGGACTTGTCAAACAGAATGGTATGTCTTACAGCAGATGCCTGCCATTGGCATTATACAAAGATGTGATAGCAAAACAGCTCGATGTAACATTTTCTGCTCGTTTTCAATGTGCAGGGATCCTAACAGATGGCTGTTCTGACTTCAGATCAGTGTAAAGTTTAGCAGGAATGATACGGCCACTTGCTGCGCTTCCTCATTGACTTTCCCTCACTCCTTCTTTACTTTGTGTGAGCAGCATATGGAGCATGTAGAGAGCAAGAGCGAAACAGAGCGGATATGTGAGGTTGAGTGATCGCTCGGCTGTGCTGGAAAGCCGAGAGCCGTTCGTAATGAGTGCCTGCAGCTTAATCGCGTACAGGAATGTTCAGGATCTGTTTCCACCGGAAGGACGAGCGGAGTAATGAAGCAGCCGGAGAATGAGAGAAGCAGAATGCATGCGAGGACGGAGAGAAAAAGAAGACGTAATGGGGAGAAGAGAAGCCCAGAGGGAGTGAAAATAGGAGATGGTGCGGGAAGTGTCAGCGCTTCTCTGGGGAGCAGGAAGAATGGAGAAGAGGCCGATTAGAGGAAAGATAAATGGAGGAAAGCTATCTGAGATGTTTCCTGCAGTTAGCCGTCTTACCAGGGCTTTGTTGAAGGGTGTAAACACAGCAATGATAATAGCTTCAGGCTTGCAACTAGAGAGGGACGAAGCCCAGTCCATTTAATTTCGAGTACACCCTGACTAAAGTAATGATTTCCACCTCACTTGGGTGAGTTAAGAACCACTCTGGCAGATTCTGTCAATGAATGACTATTTAGACCAAACAGATGACTGATTTGTTAGTCACAGAGTCATTAATAAGAACCAGCTCATGAAGATAATTCAAGAAATCAGATCGAACTTTGTATTTGTTTTTGTGTTACATGTTAATTACATGTACTTACTATACCATTAGGATTTGGTTTAGGGTTATTGCATGTAATTATGCATAATTTACAGTTGTTACTATAGTAAGTATGTGTGTAACAAGGGCACTGTAAAATAAAATATTAAATACAATGTATTGTCTTTGTTTTATTTTGTACCATGTATATTTCTCATCACATTCATTTCAGACTGCCAGCTCACGACTCCGCTAAGGCATAATTTCTTTCGCAGTGGATTTGCAGATTCAGCAGCAGCGTAAAGCGGTGCAGCAAATACTGTCATTTTTGTATAGCATTCAGGCTGCATAGATGGAATAATGCAGACCTTCAAGAACAGCTAACAGAACTGAACACCATAAATCATCATTCAGTTGCAGTCATCTGTACAATAAAACATTCTTGAACCTTACAAAGAATGACTGTGGCATACCCATCCAGACGTGATGATCCCAGTGTGGAGAGACCATGCACGTCTCAGCTACAGTCAAACCAGAGGGATTATCTGTGCCCTTGTTTGTGGTGGTGGTTATGCTCTCTGATGTGGTCTGTGTCCTTGTTAGCAGTAGACATGCTGTGACAATATAGCAGTCTGTCTGTCTATCTATACATCTTCCTGTCTGACTGTCTATCTCACCATATCCACCCCCAGAGAGTTTGTCGTTTCGGTTTTCTCCCATTCAGTGTCGTGAGACCCCAGCTTCCATTGCTACTTTTAACATGTGCCACAAGGGCCATTTCTAATAACATCATTTTCTGTTTCATTGTCAGTTTCATGGGCTGTTATTTACACAACTAATCTTCTTGATGTCAGCTTGGAAAAGCTTGTGGTCATTTTTTGCTCTGATTTGCACAGAAGGAGAAAGAGCTAAAAAATATGGCGGAGGCAATTTTTGGAAGACTTGGGTCACTGCTTTACTGCCCAACCATTCTCTAGCCGTTTCAAGCAAGTTGGCTTACATCTGTGGCTTTTGTTGCAGACCCTTACAGGCCTTCTGTCTTGTGTGCTATGTGCTTTAGGGTTTGTTGTTGTAGTTCCAACTCGTGTGTGAGAAAATACAGGGTTATATGATCTTATTTGATATCTGTTTCTTTGGTGTTATTGTTTTTGAAACCCTGACATCTCTTCTTCATTTGATCTCTTTCTCTCTAGCTCTCTTGCCTGCAGGCTGATGATCGTCATCAGGATCTGCAGGTTCTTTTAGTGGCGATGACAGTCGTTCATTGTATTGTGGAGCTGGTGAAAGATAAGCTGCAGCTGAGAGAGCAGAGCAGGGATGTATAAGGGACAGTAAGGGAGATACAGTCGGAGAGGTTGTATTGTAGATTCATGCTTGTATGTCACATGCTTGTATGTCACACTTTGGAGTGCAAATTGAGAAGTAGAAACAAAGTTTAACAAAGACTAAGTGATTAGTGAGGTCAAGAAATTGTATTTATTATTTTTTAATAGTTGTTTGCTATTGCTGCACAGTAAAACCCTCTCTCTGAGAAGCGGTGTCTCGTATTTTTCGGAAAATAAGTTGCAGTGCATTGTTGAAAGTAAAAAAAACAAATCTCATCGGTATATAATATACATGTATTTTAGTTCCACTCACTCAATAACAAATCTTTAAAAAGTAATGGTATTTAGTGGCATTCATTATAAACAACATTTATTATAAACGCCAAGCCTAAACAAATTTATTTGTGAAATAAATACAGATACAAATAAAATCAGGCAAACCCAAATGTGTGCACTTTGCACATTTTTTGCTTGCTTGGCGTTACTTGCATTATATAAGCCACTTTGGAATATGAATCGCAGGACGTTTCAAATTATTATAAAAAATAAAAACAATGAATTATATTCCAGAAAATATGGTGGTTATTGATAGCTGGTCAAGGGAAAATTGTTCTTTAGTTCAAGTACCGTTTTTTCCATCCATTGAAATGTATTTACTTGTATAGATTAATTTAGTTTTAATATTATTGTTTTTGTTTTGAAATCTGTTGTAATCTACTGTTTGTAGTTCTAATGTATGTTCAGCACAAATTATTTTTGGAAATTGTGAAGAAACGTTTGTAGTAATAATAGTATTTCCATTAAATACTACTGCTAAAAATAATAATAACAATAATAATTACTATTAATAATAGTAATGAAGATCTTTGTTATATTCTTTTGTGCTCAAAACATTGCTTGACCACTGGAACAAATTCTATGTGAATGCACTCAAAGGAACACATCTGATCTGGGAACCTGAAACCAGCCTAATTATTCAGGACTAGTCGTTCCCACAACCCACCAAATAAGCCAGTTTTGAAACTGTAGTTTGTACATCCTTAATATTGAGTGTCCTTGCATGTTGAGCTACATACTGTACATGTCTGATAGCAGCTGAAAGTGAGAGACTGATTGTTTGAGATGTGAATGGTGTCGTTTTTCGGATTTGGTGAGTTCTGAATCTGCTGCTAAGTGCCACTGAGACAACCAAGCAGATGGAGAGGGGAAGACGCTCTGTTAGAGCCGTTAACCACAGGCCAAACCAGGACAAGCCTGTGTGTGTGTATGCGTGTGTGCTTGGCATTTTTTAGGTGGCTGATCAAGACAGAAGTTGCATGTTGCAAGTTCACTCTCTTGTGTTCGCACTCAACGGCTCCTCATCTGTCTTTAAGCTTCGCTCTCAATTTCTCCCTTAATGAGACACCTTTCTCTTCTCCTCTGCAGCTCCGTTGGAGAAGCAGAGATACTCCAATTACTGGCCTTTATGAAGGAGAGCAGTTCAACAACAATCAGCTTTGTACCACTTAAGAGGCAGGATGCTGATTTGTGTTACCACAGGGGTGCTCAGACTGGCTTCTGGAGGTCTACTTTCCCCGCAGATTGAGGATCTAACTCTAATCAAACTCACCTGAACTAGCTAATCAAGGTCTTTGGGTTCACTTGAAAATTACAGACAGGTGCTTGCTGCAGCACCAGAGCTAAACTCGGCAGGAGTGTTGATCTTCAGGAGCAGGATGGATCACTGCTGTCTTGGCTGAAACCAAAGGCACCTGCCTTGCTGCCTAGAAAACCGAATTGGTTTCAGAAAGGCTTTCATAATTTGAGTATGTTTTGTGTGATACATTAGTGAATATTTAATGAATATACAATGCCTTCATTTGAATCTTAAATTAAAAGAATATATATACATATATAAAATAATTTCTGCTTTCAGTTGCTTTGTCAAATGCCATGTTTGTTTGTTTTTTTAACCAACAACTTAACTGTACAGACAGATAAAATTAAGTCAGTTAAACTTTCAGTTTAATATTATTAACATTTTTAAATATTTTAATATCTAAAATATAAATCTCTCTCTCACTATATATATACAGATATTTTAATAAATATAAATATATCATTAAATATATTTGTTAAAGGGGTCATATGATGCGATTAAAATTTTTCCTTTCTCTTTGGAGTGTTACAAGCTCTTGGTGCATAAAGTCGCTTTTCAGACCGATGAGCTTTGTAAAAATCAACGCGTTTCAGAAAGGCAGGGCCTAGAGGAGAAACAATAATGTACAGTATGTGGAAAATAATGTGTTTTAAACACATTTTATTACACCAAATACACAAAATGTTATTTTTAGCAACATCATATGACCCCTTTAACATGAACTAACTCTATTTCTATAATGAGAACACTGAAGATTTTAGCATGGTAATGGATATGACAGTGTTAATGTATTTGGTCTTGGAGGAATAGATCTGCTACGCTGCTGCTGATGGTTATTGCTGTATTTGTAGATTATTGCTGCTGCAAGCAAGTACAGGAACATGCTACTGCCAATACATAAGCCGATATGGTGCTTTGAGTATTTAAGACATACTGCTGCTGCACTAATAGCATATAAAATAACCCCCCAACAAAGCTGGAACAAGAAGATAAACAACAGCTAAAATGTGTATGCTGCTGACAGCATGAAAACATACTGCTGATATACAATAATGTGCTTGAAAGCATCCCCATAAGGCAGGAGAGATGAAATTATAAAATCCCCCCAAAAAAGCAGATCTATTGCCAAGACATATGTACTGCTGCTGCTCCGGAGAGCCATGAGGCCGCGTGTTTGCTATCTTTGTGAGCCTGGGCCTGCTTTGCCGAATGGCTTAACGCTAGTGGACTATAGCTGTGTGTACCTGATCAATTGACCAGATAGCGTAAAACTAGTGACTTGACTTAAATGTGTTTCTGGGCTAGTGAAGCCCATAGAATTTAACTAGTGGCTTAGCAATGTGAACCTGGGTGCTGTCCCCTTAGGTTTATTTAACAAACGACCTAAAAAACTGTGTGTCTGAGCCAATATAGCTCAAACTTACCTAGGTAGAAACGCGCACTATGTGTGTCATTACAAACAGGAATCACATTGTAAGCTGATAGATGAAGTCCCTCTCAGCAACCACCTGACTCAGGCTCAGGTGACCTGAGCAAATAGTTACATTTTGTGATTCAATATCATCCTCATATCCTCTTACCTTTTTTTATCTTTAAATATTAGACTAATTTGTAATTATCGCTCCCTTCTGACTGTCTGCATCGCATGTGCGCCATGAGCTCACGTATATGCGGGTAAATTATTTTCTGTTGCTCAAAGTAAGGCCGTTGACAGTAGGACATTTGTGGAAGACAGTTATACGGGTTCACCTTGAGTTATAAAACTAGCGACTTGACTTAAATGTGTTTCTGGGCTAGTGAAGCCCATAGAATTTAACTAGTGGCTTAGCAATGTGAACCTGGGTGCTGTCCCCTTAGGTTTATTTAACAAACGACCTAAAAAACTGTGTGTCTGAGCCAATATAGCTCAAACTTACCTAGGTAGAAACGCGCACTATGTGTGTCATTACAAACAGGAATCACATTGTAAGCTGATAGATGAAGTCCCTCTCAGCAACCACCTGACTCAGGCTCAGGTGACCTGAGCAAATAGTTACATTTTGTGATTCAATATCATCCTCATATCCTCTTACCTTTTTTTATCTTTAAATATTAGACTAATTTGTAATTATCGCTCCCTTCTGACTGTCTGCATCGCATGTGCGCCATGAGCTCACGTATATGCGGGTAAATTATTTTCTGTTGCTCAAAGTAAGGCCGTTGACAGTAGGACATTTGTGGAAGACAGTTATACGGGTTCACCTTGAGTTAGGATGAATCAAAGCTGTGAAACGCAAACTGTAAACCGATCCCACTTAAATACCGTCTGAAATCAGCCCGTTCGCACACAATGTATTTGAATGCCCATAGAAAATACTGAAAGCACTGGAGGTTTTGAGCAAATAGGTACTCCCCAATTCACTTTACTGTTCTAAAATCCATGACGCTTTGACGTTGTATTCTCACATACATAACTAGATAAACCACTTGCTTCTGCTGCTGCTGCTGTTATATGATATGCTTAGTAATTACTCCTCTCTCGAATACCTGCGCATAGTTTTACGACTTTACGACGGTTTTTTCCGATACCGGTGCCAAATCGATACTTTTAAAACGATATTTATTTAAAAAAAATAACAAAAAATTTTCCAAAAAATTATGGATTGGCCATTAGCACTATAAACACATGATGTCTGTTTCATTCATACTGGACGCCAGAGGGCGCCCTCGCACAGAAAATCCACATATCCATTCACAGAAGTAGCGGAAATCGTGACCCTCCAGGAAATCCCTTATATGGACAAAGGCATTGCTATTATAGCTGTAACTGTGTAAACAGAACATATAAACGTTTTGAATGATAAAACAAAGACTAAACATTCGACTGTGACAATATAGTTTATCTGTGTTATTCAAGCCATCTCTGGTATTTTCATAATTAAGTATATTTATAATCCATTGCTAATCGATGTATTCTTTTTAAAGTAGCCTATGGAACATATTTTCTGCCTCATTCTGTGACAAGAAGCCACATCAGATCACAAAAGGAAGCATTTGACTGGTGTTGTGGAGTAAAAAGGTTATAATGTTCTCATTTGTTGGACAACAAGTTTAGAAATGTGAATAAAATGGAAGTTTAGCTTTAGGCATTTTAATTTAAGCATGTTTATCTTAGTTAACGGAAGGCTACCTTCTGCCATCAGAGCAAGTGTAATTACTGCATTCATGCACACCTCGGATGCTCTCATTTCCCGAGTTGTGCTTTTAAGTCGGAATGTGAAAACAACATGGACACTCGCGTTACTACAAAGATTTGTTGGATTTGTATTATTAGAGCTTTTCGACTTTTCACGTGCATTTTCTCAGTCGGGAAATTATTTTTCACTTGCGGTGCCGGTGATGATGCTGCTTACATCTGTTTTGGAGAACCAGAGGACAAATATTTCAATCGATCGCTCAGGCATGGCACCGAAATGAGGCACCGAAATATGATTCAGTTCTAGTACATACTAGTGCTGTGTTCAAAATATCGATACGACGATGTATCGTCACAGAGATTTGACGATACGAGCATCGATACAGCTGGCCCTGTATCGATATTGTGGCACGTGTGCAGCAGTGGACCACGCTTAATTTGTTTACAATTTTACAACGTATAAAATTGAGTAGAAAAGCGCGAGGTTTCTAAAAAAGAATGAATAGAGCATATATAGGCTACAACAAGGTTTAATCTGGCCGCAGAGGAACACAACTGGGTTGCCTATGTCGTGCACACCGCCACGCGAAACGACGTCGTGCGCACTCAAAGCGAACTTGCGGACACATCGAGTATAAATCAACCTTAAATCAGCCTTGAGAGTGTGTGCATTAGATACAGTGAAGACAGCACGTTAGTTTAGAACTCTTCTAATTTTTTTTTTATTGTAGAGAATGTGTTAATTTGTGCAATGATAACCTACCAGCAATGTAAATTATTTTTTAAAT
>NW_015544204.1:364739-368678 GCF_001515605.1 Sinocyclocheilus anshuiensis
CAATCAGAATATTGTACCTGGTGGGGAGTGCACAATGTAAACATGAAACATATGCAATTACCTATATTGTACTGTGGTACAATTATGGAGGCCCTTCATAATGCAGAGGTCAACTGCCTGCTCTGCCAATAGTTAGAAATGGCACTATAGTAAGCAGTGTTTAATAAACAGCTGTTTTTCTAAATTCTGCTGAGGTGAAATTCAGTGCAGTCATGTATCGTGATACGTATCGTATCGTGGCCTCTGTACTGTGATACGTATCGTATCGTGACTTTGCTGGTGATACACAGCCCTAGTACATACCGGTTACATAGGTACCGGTGCCATATTGGTACCGGGTTTCTGTACTGGCTGTAGACTTTTTCAGGTTTTGGACACAAGCCAAGAGTTTGTGCGAAGTACCGCAGCCATCGTTAATAAGTCTCTGTCTGTTAGCCGCGTGCCATCTCTGAGCGATGCCGCTATCAGCAGCAGCATTGACTTATCTCAGTCTCATTTGAAACACTGTCACTTGTCATTCTAAGAGTAATGGCAGTACTATAATGAGAGAGGGTGTTCGCCTCTCAATCAATTCTACCCTAATTAGTGTTAATGCAACGCCCAAAAACCCCTGCAGCTCTCTTCATCACTGCCAGCTCCTCCTCTCCTCCTTTTCTCTGTGGTCATAAGGCAATCGAAACAACATCTTCATCACTTCTGCACTTGTACATAATGTAACAATAGATATTGTGAAGTCTCGCTGGTGTCCTGGCCTCTGTTCTAGTTATGGCTCACAGCACCACATTGGTCAATTAATGTTCCCTGACACAATCAGAGCATTTGCCTCGTGAATTATGGGAATGGTGTGGAAACCAATCACAACTCCCTCCCTATTTTCTTCTTGTTGCTACAGTTGGCCTACAGTTGTGGTTTTTTGCAAGAGCCACGTCTCACATCACATAACACAATTTGCAATCATATAACAATATATTGGGATTGATTTTCCTCACAATATTGCGTTGGCTCTTGTGTTGATATGTTTTGCATGCTTATTCTGTTTTTGCAGAAGGTGAGTCCCTCTGTGTTTTGTGTACAACCTTGTACAACATGAACCTTCAGCTTCAGGAAACATAACTGTTTTCTATTTGAATATATTTAAAAATGTAATTAGTTCCTTTGATGGCAAAAATGAATTTTCATCATCATTCCTCCAGTTTTCAATGTCACATGATCCTTCAGAAATCATTCTAATATGTTGGTGTAGTGCTCAAGAAGCATTTCTGATTATTATCAATGTTTTTGTCGAAAGTGATTTTTTTCAGAATCATTTGTTGAATAGAATGTTTAAAATTTAGTTGAAATAGAAATCTTTCCTGCCACTGTTGATGAATTGAATGCATCCTTGCTAGTATTAAAAAAAAAAAAAACGGAAAGTGTAATGCTCAACAAGTCACGTTCACACCTGAAGCTTGTTATATTGGAGTAAAATTGCTCTTTTTTTTTTTATCTTTATCCATAAATATACTACATCCGTTGTTTACACATAGGATGGATGTCTTTTGTCTGCATTGCTACCGTTCACGCATCAGCACCAAAATGCTGTTAAAATTGTGATGTAATTTGCCCGCAAATAATGTTAGTAAAAGAGTCTCTAACTCTTGCAGTAATCTGTCTTCATCTGCTAAAATGGAAAAAAAGTTATATCATTTCAGTGTCTGTCAAGTTTGACAACAGTTTCTTCCCACAACATATGTACCTTATATAATCATAATCTCTCGTCACCGGTTTAAAACTACATGTAGTGGAGTAATTTTGTCAGAACTTTGTGATTGGCTGAAGCTCGTTGACAGCAGCAGACTTACTACATCAGACCTTCCTAACTTAGTATGTGCTTAAACCATTGATCTTTTCTGGCAATTTTGTCAGACCTGATGTGCTGGCATTTTGAGAAACGTCATTTTCACATATAACCTCTAAATAGAGTTTATATGATCTTATATGGAAATTTATATAAGACAGAGTATGAATGAAAGTGGCTATATTGCCTATCATAAGGTGAACAAAAGAAATCCATCTAAACCGTTGCGCCTAATCTGAGTGACTGCCTCAGAGAGGGAAAGACGAATATCTTAAATGATTTGAACGGCATCTCAGATCTGTACATAATCAGCCTCCATTTCTGTATCTCTCTATCTCTATCTCTGCTGCTTCCTCCTTCAATGTCACAGTTTGAATTATCTCCCTCCACGGGAACATCTAAGTGTGTTTGGCTGTGAATGCCAAACACTCAATCACTGTTCTGTTTCCTTCCTCCTCTGGTCTCTAAAGTAATAGGATTCCTCATCCGGCATGACTCGACTCTCACTGGCCTAATTGGAGCAAGAAAAGATGGCAGACGGTTTACAATCAGACAGGAAATGCTCAAGCGACGCTCCTCAAATAGCAGGTTCGCAAATGGAAATTAAGACCAAATTTACTTCAGGCCAAAAGCGAATTGGACTAGTGCATGAATATAAATGTGCTACAGTAGATGTGGTGATATAAGCTTGAAGTGATGAGCTGATCTGCTGACGAGTCGACAGCGGTTATTATGCGCTGATAACAGTCCTGTGCAGAACATTCACACGGCCATGTTGATTCTGCCTTCACTGTAATGAGGAGAGACGTTACTGTGTCTCATTTCACTGTCTAGGTCTTTATGATGTGAACCAGTATGTGGTGAATGCGAAATCGGGCTCTAGCAGAGACCTTGATCCACTAAACATTAGCACACTGATGACTCAATTTCCTCTGACATGATTATGTGGTTGCGCATTAAAACGTCTTTAAGCAGCGTCACTATATATCACATCAGGACTGATATCATTCTGATATGATTTGTTTGTCGCGCGTCTTCATTGTAGCTATTAAAAAATAAAGTGCCACCATGAAATATGCATTCATCCTCCATTTCTGTTATCTTGAGAGACTGGAGAAAACGTAACATTTCCAGTAAATGCATATAGTGAGTAGCTAATGCTCACTTGTTACTGTGTATTGTGGGATTTTTCGGAAGTGAATGTGTCAGTGCCCTGGAGTGATTTTTGGCAATGATATACAACACTTGAAATGTCTGATTTGCTGGGCTTTGCACTCACTGTAAGCATAATAATATGTAGCACATACAGAAATGGGATAAATTTTTAAATACATTTACCTTTTTTCAGCACTGTTCAATTAAATATATTTATATATTAAATTATATGTTATATATTAAATTTATACTAAATGCTGATTTATTTTAGTTAATAGAAGTTAAGTTAATAAAGTCTATTCATGGCGTTATTTTTTCACTTTACAGTATTTTTACACAAGTGCCTAATATAAAACTTTTCAGAGTACAGTAGATTTGCAGGAAGGTTTCTTCAGGTGTCTTGGAGATGTTGCCATAGTTCTTCTGGATTTAGTCTGTCTCAGTTTGTTCAGTTTCTTCATGTATTCCCAGACAGACTGGATGATGGTGAGATCAGATCTCTGTGTGGACCACTGGTTGTTGTCAGACTCCTTGTGCATACAAAAATTAATGGCAAAAGGAATGTTTTTTTTGCTAATGTAAACTGATATTTCCTACGGACACACTACAACAAAAGATAGAAATAACTGACTTAAAACCAATTTTTGTTGGTGAAAATACTAGTAGCAAGACCTTTGCACAGTAGTGTATCTTTATTTATACATTTATATACAATTCGTCCACTGTATTGGATCAGCATTATATTAGTTTTATTTATATTTTTTTATTTATTTATTTTAGTCATTTAGCAGACACTTTTATCCAAAGCGACTTACAAATGAGGACAACAGAAGCAATCAATTGTAGTATTCAAACAACTAAAAACAGATTAAAAACTTAAAGCTAAAACTTTATAAATACTACTTATACACATTTTAAAAATAAATAAATTAAATAACAATGACAAA
>NW_015544204.1:368767-387657 GCF_001515605.1 Sinocyclocheilus anshuiensis
TGTGTGTGTGTATATATATATATGTGTGTATATATATATATATATATATATATATATACATTTATAAATTCAATATATATATTATTTCATTTCCATTTCGTTTGTTGAAGTATTAAAATAACTCAAATTAAATAAAAGTAAAACTTAAAAAAAGACCTATACAGACATAATAAATTCAGACATCATTTAACTTAAATTAAAATAAATAACAAATACAAATAATACAAATCAAACGACATTAGTTTATCAGTAATCCTAAAAAATAACACTGCCAAACTTACATGCTAAAAAACAACAACTTACTTACAGATAGTAAGAAATGGTTATAAAAACTGAAACAGAAGTTAATTAATAATAATTTAAATAATTTATGCATTTAGCAGATGCTTTTATCCAAAGAGACTTGCAATGCATTCAGGCTATACATTTTTTACCAGTATGTGTGTTCCCTGGGAATTGAACCCACGACCTTTTGCGCTGCTAACACAATGCTCTACCACTAAGCCACAGGAGCACAGAAGTGAAACAAGTAATAGGAAAGAGGAGAAATAAAAAGCAATACTTATCCTTTCCCAGTGTCCCTGCCCGGTGGAGTCGCACGGTAGAGTCGATGGTCTTTACACTCTTCGGTCTTCACACGAGGAGGCCGTCACGTGACCGCTGCTGCGGTAAACTAAGCTTTTTTATATACCCATCTAACAAAATACTAAATTAATTCAGCTGGACACACTTTTCTTATTTTTTTCCACAACAAATGGCCAAGCAAGCGCAGACACTGACAAGATACGCGATACAGAACGAGACCAAACGCGATATCAGCACGTCTCCACACAGTAAACAAAACAAGCTATTTATATACTATTATAGTATTTATTCATATTTTATTTAATTAGCTTTTATTTTCATATTTTCCATTTTAATTTTAATTTTACAGTTTTAGTCATTTTGTTATACGCTTTTGTATTTTCTTGTTATAGGGTTTTGTCTTTTTTATTAGTTTCTCTAGTTTTAATTTATTTTTACTTTAGTTTTATTCATTTTATTACTTCAACTTAAACTTATTCAGTTAGTAGCCAAAGCAACACTTCTAGTTTTCTTGTAAGTTTTTTTAAAGTTCAAGTTTTACATCTAACATCTATATTTTATTTCAACTTTATTTCAGTTAATAAAAACCATTTTCAATATGTTTTTACCCTTTATTATTTCTATTCTTGTGTTCTTTAAAGAGAGAGAGAGAGAGAGAGCCTCTGACACTAGCATTGTCTATTCTTTTTCTATTCTGTCTTCTTGTTTTCTTTTTATTTATTATAAAAAATGACCCTCTAACACCAGCATTCTCTATTCTTTTGACTTGTTTTATTTTTATTTAAAAAAGACCCTCTAACACTAGCATTCCCTATTCATTTTCTGTCCTATCTACTTGTTTTTCTTTTTATTTATTATTAAAAAAAAAACTTGCTACGTGTACTGTGTTAGGCTAACTGAGACTTGTCACAGCACTTACATATTATTGCCCTTTTGTTGGTTTTGATTGTTTTTATTGTCCTCATTTGTAAGTTGCTTTGGATAAAAGCGTCTGCTAAATGACTAAATGTAAATGTAAGTATATAATCTGTGGATGTGGCTTTGATCGTGGCGCTCCACATGTTCATGTTTTGTGTGGGTGTCCGTGTGAGTTATACCTCCACTGTGTCTCTGCTTCATTCCCACTGAGTGGTTTAATGAGGCAAGAGGGGCCAAACCCCAGTGTGTGTGAGACTGTGTATCTCCACAAGAAGCATGAATTAAGCATGACTACACCAGTGGCACTCCGGTGAGTTTGAATCAGAAAAAGAAGAGAGTGAGTTACTCATCATTACCTTCATGTTTAAACCTACCTGTCCAAAGCTGCCCATTTTTTCTGTACCTCACCTTATTCTTCCTATATAAGAAACAAGCATTTAGACAAAGCATTCAGTCTGTCATGAAGCATCAAGTGACTGTCTCATCCCTCTTCTCATAAGCCAAAGATTCATTGCTTAATCCCATCATTTTAAACTTGTGTTTGAGTGGAGCGCAGCTTCCTCTGAGTGTGTCTTGCTGCAGGGTAATGCTTCTATCCTGATGTGATCTGACACATTGAACCGCTGCGTCTCAACTGCCACACCATTACCTCCACACAGAGCGCTCAGTCGCCACCCGAAGAGAGAGAGATAGAGGAGGGAGGAAATGAAGGAACTTCACTGAAGTTTGGAGGACAGAAATCTATTGTTTTTATTTTTTCCCCTCCTTGTGAATCTTCGAGTCACTCACAGTTTTCATCTGAATAACAAGTTGTCAGTCTTTAATCAGCATGTTCTATAAATTTTGGCTCCGGGTGTCATCTTGTATATTTTGCTGTGCATTCACCATAAAAATTAGGTTATTGCTCTCCAGCTGAGAAAGCAAGATACGGTGCTTGTCAGTGCAGCATTTCATTTACTCCGAACCAAAGCCTACAACCTCATCTTAACCTAAACCCTTTTTGCTGCCTTGAGCACTGCTATTTCCCAAATTCTAGTTTATTAAGAAATGTAGTGTTCTTATTTCTTTACTTTGTGCAATTTTGCATTTGCACACACACAACAGCAGTACTGCTTATTTAAAAAATGCCAGCGTTTTACTGTTAAGACCCTTTCAAATGGTTCATCTCGGCGTTCCCCATTGCATTGAGCTACTGCATTACCCCCGGTGCCGTGTTGTGCTCAGGTCAAGCATTGTAATGTGACGCTTAAAGTTTAAACAATTCCAGTTTTGACCCTGTTTTCTGCTGACCTTTTGAAGCGCAGCCAGTTATTACCAGACAATTTGCATGACATATCGTTGCCAGCGCCTGTGCAAAAATCATAAGATGGAAGAATATCTCGATACATCAGGTTGTACAACGCAACATTAGAGGTGCATTTTGACATTCAGAGAATAATCATCATATTGTATATACATTAAATAGTTATTTATTTGGATTTTATGGTAAAATTGCCCTTTTTACCACGAAAAAGTAATTGTAATAACTATTAGCAATAATACACACTTTTCTCTCTGGTTGATAGTATAGGTTTAGAGCACATGCACATATCTCAGAGTGAGCTTTACCTCTTGCATTAACTTGGATTATCATTAATCTGCCTTTAAAGACGCTGCCCTTAGGGACACAGCATTTGACACTCACAGAAACCAATGGAGAAAGACCTCCATGAATATTTTCATCAGGTAATCCTTGGTCTCTTGGGCTCACCTCCCATTGGACTAGTCATCCTCTTCAGTTGTATGCGTCTGGTCTTTGGTTTATTCCAGCCAGCCTGTGATTAGCTGGGGCCTGTCGCAGCATGGGGCTGGATTAGTCTCCCGCCCCATCAGACGCTTGCGCCATCAGGCCTCCGCCTCCAGCCTCCACGTGGAGCTCTTATCTCTCCCAGATGCTGATTATGGGCTGTAACGGACCACACTGGCAACATGGCCTCAGGGCAAGAGAGAAGGAAGGATCTGTGCTATTGGAATAGGACTGAGGTTGTTAAATTTGCATTAGAGACAGACCTCCACCTTAGCTAATGAGGGGCTTGGAGAGGTGCTTATTGGCCATGTTGGTTTATTGGGTCAAATTTTAGTCAGACGGGGAATCCTCAAAGGCTCAAAGCCCACTATTAGCTGAGTCTCAGGGTATTGCACTCAGCCTTCACTTGTTTATATGGTGAGATATATATTAACTCTGCTCCTCAGCTCCCAAAATGCTAAGGTCTGACTTGGAGATGGAATTTAGGTGACTTTCAATAATAAAACCTCAGAAAGCCATTCGTTGGATCTCATTAAGCCTTGCCGTTAGTGCAGTGTTTGTGTGTGTGTAAGGTGCGGGCTCTTTCTTTGGACGAGTATTGCTGTCTGTGTGTTTGGCCCCAAGCACAATGGTGTGGAGAACATATTTCTCAGCTCTTCTGTCCTACTGCCTCTGGACACCACGCCTGGTTGGCCATGTCAATGTCACCGACAGATGCGCCTGGAACCTTCCACCTTTATTAATCTGTTTCCCCCTCCTCATCGCTCTATCCCACTCATTTGCCCTCTTTTTTCTCCCCTTTTTCTTCCTCTAATCTGATCCATCTCTGATCTCTTTCCTCTGAATTACCTCTCTTTTGGCGTGATATAGGTATGTGTGTGTGTGTTTTTGTGAACATAAAATGTGAGTGTTTTGATAAAACAATGGTTATTTGTTTAATCTTTTTTTTTTCATTTTTACACAGTAAATACACTACTGTTCAAAGGTTGGTGTCAGTAAGTTTAAAAAAAAAATTGTTTTTTTTAATAAAATATTTTTTTTTAGCACTGTTGCATTAAATTGATTCTGAATGATCATGTGACATTGAAGACTGGAGTATAATGTAAATAATGCAAACTTTTGAATGCTAGGGTGTGTCATTTTAATGTGACCATAATATAACAAAAGGAAAATGTAGTTTGTAATCTCTTAGTTGTATTAAAAAAAAACCATTTTTACACAGTAAATACACTACTGTTCAAAGGTTGGTGTCAGTAAGTTTAAAAAAAAAATTGTTTTTTTTTAATAAAATATTTTTTTTTAGCACTGTTGCATTAAATTGATTCTGAATGATCATGTGACATTGAAGACTGGAGTATAATGTAAATAATGCAAACTTTTGAATGCTAGGGTGTGTCATTTTAATGTGACCATAATATAACAAAAGGAAAATGTAGTTTGTAATCTCTTAGTTGTATTAAAAAAAAACTTGTTTTTGTGACATTAAATGTGCCTATAGTTTAAGAAAATCCTTTATTTGTGTTTCCCCCCAGCACTTTGTGAATTAACACTCTCAATCATTCTCTACAGTGTCTAACCTTGACCAAGGTGACACTAAATGCTTCTGCTCTTTACATTTTAACACTGTTTTATTTCTTAACATATAGCTGTTCTTTGTTCATAGGTTTAAACAAACCATCCATCATAGCTAAATGGACATTTCAACCTCTGTTCTTTCATCACACCGTAACAAAACTGATCCAGTCAGATCAATAGCTCTGCCCAATCCCAAGAGCCCCAGCGAAAAATTTCTGTTTGAGTAAAGGAGGAGCGTCCTTTCTACCTACACAGCTGACTGAGCTGCCCATTCGCCTCGGCTCCTCGGAGACGTGTTCTCGCTTTCTCTTTCTATCTGCCCTGGAGAGTTTGAGAAGAGCTGTAGATGGCGAAGCCAAGGAGTTGGCATCATGTCTCTTAAGAGAGAGTGTTTGTTGGATTCTGCCTTTCTACTCTCTCTGCTTTTGTTCCTCCCTTCCTCCTCAGTTGACCCTTTTGTTTATATCCCGTCTAAAAATTAAAGCCACAGACAATGTGTGAGTACTCAACACTCTAAAAATACCAGTCGGCTGATTGGGAGCACAGTGCTGAAATAAAGTCATTAAGTCGCTGTGAACCACACAGGAATGTGCCGGTGGATCTGGAGCACCGCTGGACTTCTCAGCAAAGCATTGATTTAAGCGGGGCTCTGACAGTCTCTAATGGGAGTAGTGCCGTTAATGGAATGTCCTGGGTTGAAAGGGCAGGTCAAAGGAGGTGGATAAAGATGAGGGGCGGTCAAAAGGTTATCCATTGTCATGGCTGTTTGATGAACATTTCTGTCGTTATACGTCCTTTGGGTTTCTGCTTCTCTGTTTTCCTGTAGTTTGGAATACCTTTGATGTGGTTCTTCTTGGTTATTTATGTCTTAATTATTATTGTTAATGTGATGAAGCACAGACTTGCTTCCCCACAGAGAACGTTGTAGTGTCAGTTAAAAGACTCTGTAATAATCACATGATCTCTCCATAGATACCCTCAGAGTCTCAGTGAATCCCTTCACACAGTTTCTTACAGAGCACACTATAAAGTAGGGTTGGACCATATATTGCATATTTACAATACATGTAAATTAGTATTTTTATTTGTACCTTTTCTAAAGATCATGTTGGTAGGTTAGTTGTTACGACTGGTCCTCAAATTTCATCTCAACTTTTTAATCTAATATATAGTCTTAATGTTGTCTTAAATCTAAAATATAGTAGATTATATTATATACGTATATACTGTAAGTGTGTGTGTGTGTGTATATGTATATAAATATTCTGCTCCCTGTAGAATGATGTTTGCCTGTAACACAACACTAGTGCTCACTGCTCCTTGTTTCACTGTCTCTCCCCACCTACACAAGGGTCAAGCTGCTTTATGAACCATGCTTGTGCTGCAGTGCCCTTGAGCAAGGTACGTGTATTTATGAAGAGCCTCCATGAATACCTGGTTGTTTAAGTAGTTATGAAATCTGCAAACCTCAAAGGGGATAATTCATCCAATAAGGAAAATGCTCTCATTGTTAACTCATGTATTTTGAAACCTCTGTGATTTCCTTTCTTCCATGTAACGTAACAGGAGAGATCATTTTCTCTTCAAATCTCATTTGATTGTTTCCAGACATCAGAAATGGGAACTCATTTATTTTTAGGAAGTTTGCCTCTATTCAAATAATTTTAGTTGAATTGTCCAGAACCTACTAGCATAACTCATCCAAATTCTCTGATAAGTTCCAAACCTATCTGCCCCTGAGAAAGGAAATATATATATATATATATATATATATATATATAAAACTTGAAAATCCTGGTTTTGCTCCAGTTTAGCAGGCTCTAAACAACCCAACAACCTTTTTTTCCCTGATACTTTTCAGAATTTGAGACCTATAAAATCTATTTGCAGATTTAGATTTCTGGCATTTGGAAACCGGATGGCTTTGGTGAAGGCGGAGGTTGTTTTCTCCTTGGCGTACACTAAAAAAAATGCTCCCTGCCTCCAACAGTAAAACTCATAACATTTGCAACGAACATGTTGTGATGTTCCATAGGGACTAAATGTTCATTTTTTATGAGCAGGGATCCTTCTGTGTTTTATCAAACAACAAGCTCTGCAACCGAGACGACATAACGAGCACATGACAGCATAAGAACCAGCAGAGGAATGTGTACAGGTCCATGTGCAATCTGTGCACAGACTCACCTCTTACATGCTCATTTATGAAATATTTTGACTAATTTTATCGGTGCTTTCAGCTGTCATTTTGAATGTTGTATTCTATTCGACACATTTTACCAACATTTTCCACTGCCATTCAAAAGTTTGGGGTATATATGTATGTATGTATGTGAAATATTACAATTATTACAAATATATTACAATTTAAAAGAACTCTTTTCTTTTTTCAGTATATTTTGAAATAGATTAGAGAACAAGAACGAATAGTAATTTAGTTCTGTTATGGCAAAGCTAAAGTTTCAGTGTCATATGATCCTTCAGAAATCATTCTAATCATTCTATGCTCATTTGGTGCGCAAGGAACAGATGTATTATTTTTTTTTTATCCCTGTTAAAAACAGTTGCTTGATATTTTCATGGAAACCATGGTACATTTTATTAATTTTTGATGAATAAAAAGTTCAAAATAAAAGCATTTATTTGAAATATAAATTATTTGTAACAATGTAAAGTCCTTAGTGTCACCTTTGATCAATTTATTGCAACCTTGTTGAATAAAATTAATTTCTTTAAAAAAATTACTGATCCCACATTTTTGAATATAAGTGTATATTTCAAAAGATATTCATTGTACAAATAAAATATAATAGATTTTTTTTATTATTAAATTTTTTTTCTTCAAACTTTTTTTAATTAATTAATTAATTGATGGATTTATTTTACTTTTTTATTTTGCATTTTGCCCACAACCCTACATAAGGCTAGTGGTTTAGAGGATGGATGGGTCTACACTGTTGTACTGTTATGTACTGTCTTTGAGGCAGATGTGTGCAAATGCTGTGTCCAGTGCTGAAGAGAGTGATGGTATTTGTCAGGATAAGGAGATTATATGACAACAGGTTCTCCCCTTTGCTTTATCTCCTCTGCGTCGCAGAGATGATGAAATACCTTCAGAGAGGCTGAGTGGCTCTTCAAGGATGTGTGAGAGAGCTAAACCGGCCATATCTGTCCCATGGTGATGCCTTTCTAACAGTCTTTTTATTATAGGATTTAAACAAATCGTTTCTTTCACTTTCACATATCACACTGATGAATTTAAAGTGTTTTCTGAGTGGGCTTTATTGTCCCTCCGTTCGCCTTGACTCACAGAGCAGCTGATTTATGATAAGATTTGTGATGAGACTGTTGCTCTCTTCTACATCTCTCTTACACGTGGCTTGGTTTCAAGTGTGATTAAATCATTCACATGGCCCCAGTGTGGCGCGATTCTCACCTGTGCAGTCTACAAATTGGAAGCAGCGCTTATGAAATGTCACTGGGATTGCAGCATCTTAAAAGGGTATTTCGCTTATTACATCGCTCCTCCCTCCACTCATCTTTTATTTGTGAATTATGCCAGCACAGCCCTCCACAATCTTCAATATGATCATTTTCTAATCTTCTCCCTGTCGTTGCACATGGACTGGTGTCGACGTCGTAACACTCTCTCACGATTTCCTGCCGGAGCGATGAGTCACAGCCATCCATACGGTGTTACACACACACTCACCGCTGCTGCTGCTGCTGCTGGCTTGATGGTGCAGTGATGGAGAAATGAGTGCTGGGTTTCTTTGAAAGGTCATTTTAGGTCTCTGTAGGCTTCTGTGTGCTTTTGCATGTGCAAACTGGCAGTGAGTGGAAAACTGCATAATGAGGGGGTAGATGGAGTTTGTCCTGTTCCGACCTGATGATGCAGAGCTGTTACAGGCTGACATAAGGGTCTCCATTGCTGTCAAATACTCAGCCAATCAGCACACTGTCTACAGGCTTAGGGATTTTAGCCAATCAATTAACATCCTACATGAACTATAGACACTGTTCTGTCACGCTGATATGGGAGGACACTGTGTAGGGGTGGGCTATGGCAAAGGACATGTAGATGGATGAATCACACTGTGTGTAGAATGGAGTACTAGTGAGCTGCATACTGCACGATTTACAAATTTACTGTTATTTACTATGTTTGTCACTCAAACGTAATGAAATTCATTAAATATGCTATTTGTGAATTGATTACATTTGGGGTTAAAATGTCTTAAACACTAAGCATCCTGTCTAAATGATGTTAAATTACAGCAGATATTATATCTGGAAATCTGCCAAGAACATGTCTAAATCATATTTCACCCTTAAAACGTAAATTATATTTTGCATTTATTTTTTTTATTATTATTATTTGTAATGTAATTACATTTTTTTTTGCCAATTAAATTTTAAAACTTCCCCCAAATTCCCATTATCATAATGCTAAATAAATAAATAATTAATAATTTTCATTACTTAAATGATAAAATAATTATTCTTAATTGTAAAACATTGTGGTAGCATTTATTGTTCTGCCTTCACACTAATTTAAATACAAATAAATTTAAGAAAGCATTTGTAATGCTATTTTTAGTTTCAATGTTTAAATACAGGAAAGAAAAAATTAATGTGTGAATGAATTAGAGATTGTGGAGAGCTTATCATGAATTGCCTCAAAATTGTCACAGTACAGCAAAGTATGGTTCTAAAATAATTAATTCCGCTAAATTTATCCATTTTCTTTATGCAAACGGGGGAGTGACAATTGTTTTGTGAAATCCCCCTTCATACTGTAATATACTGTGGAAATACTGAGTGGTGCGGTAGTATGGTAATCGGAATATAATGTTGAATATAACTGGAGAAAGCCAAGGACTGTACAGGAAACAGAGTGAAATAAATGGGAAGGAGAGACATGTAGTGAGGGTAGAGTTGGGAGATTGCTCACAGTTGCTACTGGGAATCCTCCAGTGCTGATAGCCATGTTTTGTTTAGTTTCTTTATCAATATTGAATTAGTCAGTGCAGTGGAGAGTGGAACATGGCTCTCGTTGGGACTTTGACACTGTGCAGAGGTTGATTTGTGTGTATGAGAAGGAGAGACAGGATGAGTGCTGTTTAACTATACATGTCATTTTTGTAAATGTTTGGTTTAAATTATGGTTTTTTTTTTTTTTGGTTGGATCAATGACATCCCTCTTCTTTAACCTTGGGTCCATGTTATGAATGTGCAGAACTACACATTACATTCAAATCAACTAGTCTTTGGGTTATCTGAATGCCTAATCTAATCTGGTCTGGTTTTAGGTTTGCCTGATCTCTGACTCATTTCTTAGTGGGGGCATTTACATACAATAGCTAAATTCAGTGGCACAGAACACAGGGGTCTTGAGACGCATTTGAAAAATCAGACTATTTTTAACTTCTACAGCGCTTTGTCTTGCAGCGCTCATGGCGGGACGCTCAAACAACGTGAGATGCAACACAACAACTGAAGACAGTCAGTCTGCATGTTTATGGATGTAGCGATTGTGCTTTAAAGAGAATAAATTAAAAAATGCAATGCCTTCTGAGAGGGTTTTACAGTGCAACAATACAGCACACTGTCAGAATGCTAATTAAAACACGCTCTAAAAATATCACAAAGTAAAGTAAAAGTAAACCAATCAACTAGTTGTTAGACGATTTGTCAACATTGTGACCCATCACTACTTTCATGTGCAGGCGTGTTGTTAGTTGACATCATGGTTAAGGTTTCCTCTGTTGGTCCTCTGAGAGATGATCTGCATCTTTCTGAGATCCATTAAACATTAAAATCTCAATCTGCATCAGCAAGAACAAAGGATCCTTCCTGGGTACTTTCTCTGTTGTCTTTTCTGCCCACCCTCTTCTCTCTCTCTCTCTCTCCATGTGTCCTTGTTTTTTCTCTCAGCCTCCTGTCGTGCATTACCAGCCAAAGAATAAAGCTCCAGCACAAATGCACTCACAGACAGCAGATGCATGCTGGTTGTTGTGAAGATCACCATGAGGTCTCTGTTTTTGGAAGCCCTATCTGAACTGTATATCTTTCTCTCACTCTTCATAATATTAAGTATGCATTTCTTCTTGAGTCCAGCATATGTCGGAGACAAGTGTGTCACTTAGCACTTGCTGTGTTAATGTGTGTGGTTATGTGTCAGGATGGTTGACTAGTTATCTAACAACCAGCTAGTTGATTAGGGAAGATGGTGTTTTTATGCTTTTGAAGCAAATATTTGGGATTTGCAACATCTCAGTGAATGTTTTAGTATGCTGCACTGTTTCCATCGACATCAAAGCACCGCTTATGTACAAATTCACCACCTTCAACAGATTTAAAAGGATCTCTATCAGCCCTCAGATCGCCTGCTGCGAGCAATGATCTGTTATTATGCAGAATCCACAGGTGTTGTGGAGAGATTAAAGGACAGTATTTTATAGCTGATTCTTAATGGTGTGCCACTTTCCAGGTGTGTGTCAGAATACATTATACCCCAAAACCAAATGGAAAAAAATAAGAAAACCTGTTTTTCATAAAGGAAATTCAGTAAACAATTACTCCCCTTATTTTATTTTTTGGTTTTATTTTATATTTTTTTATTTATATTTTATTTATTATTATTTTGTGTGTGTGTGTTTTATGTTTACAGCAATTTAACTTTATCCCCTTAATTTTCATTGCTAAATGTGTCTTGTATTTATGTCTTTTTTTTTATGATGATTGTTATTACTATATTCACATTTATACTGTATTATAGTTTAAAAATAACTTTCGCAATTATATATTTTTTTTTAGAAATGCATCTGTTTAGAGTCTGGTGGACATGGCCCAGTCTATTTATACATGACTTTTCTAGTACTGACTTGTCAGCTAGCCATTCAGGCAGTCCACCGACTAGTCGATTAAAATATGTATGCACATGTCTCATCCACTCTTTGCCTTTGGCCAACTTCAGTGTCTGAGATCAAACCTCCCATTAGAGAGTCATTAAAAGACTTTACCTTCACCTCTTTTTGAAGGTGTTTTATTCCTGGATCTCTCTCCTGTCTGAGTGTGAATCATGTAAGTGTGACGGACTGTAATTGGTCAAGGGGTGAGTTCTTATCGGTACATGGTTTGTCAATACATGTACATCAGCAGACACAAAGCTCTTCAGTGATGTTCAGATCATAGTCTAGGAGAGAAGAGTGGACCGTCTGAGACAGAGACATCTCGCAAATGAGCGAGTGCATATATTGACTGCAAAAGTGACGCAACTGCGCAGGAGTCCTCTATCAAACCCTCACCGCATGTCCTCTCTGTCCTCATTACAGGTGTCTGAACACATGCTGAGATTCACACTTCCACCCAGGACAAATCAACTAATGCACTGACTGATTTATCAAGACCAGCTGCAGCTGTAAGAAGTAAGTGTTTTTGTTGGTTGTTTTTTTAACTGATCACTGAAATAATCCTGAATTTATCAATCAGCTATGGATAATCGGCCTAAATTGGTTTTATTTATTTATTAATTAATTTATGCATTCTTTCATTAATTATTTCATTCATTCGTTTTTCTTAAATGGGATGGTTTCCAAGGCTTAAAAATACAGATGACCCTGTATAATAAGAATTTGGTTTTCTGTGATGTATTGAACATTGTTTTGAATTCTGCTGATAAAATGTGTCACATGGTAAAATTATGTAGCGGACTAATATTAAATAGGTCTTTCACATAATTTTTTTTTTAATTTTAAAGTTTAAAATTAAGTTAAAATGGTTTGACAATTATAAATAAATCACCATATGGAAACATTTTCTAGTAAAAATGTTTGTGTATTTTGATATGACAAATCAAATTATAATAGAATTCCAGCTATTGTTGTACAATAAAAATGATTTTTTTTTCTTTTAAAATGTTGTTCTTGTTTTGTAATGGTGGCAGTAAACATATCAAGAGAGCAAGTATAAATCTGCCAAAAAGAAAATTTGCTGCTTTGCTCTTTTTTTTTTTCATTGTTTCACTCTTATCTCAAGCCTGAAACTTTTAACAAACTGATTTCCCTCTTAATATACAGTGCAAATCTGATGCAGAATTAATAGTGTGAACCTTGTACATCACTCATTTTTATCAGATTTATCATCATTATTCATTAGCACCTCATATCAAAACAATCTTCACCTCTCACTTCCCGAGTGGCTTGTTGGCATGGTAACAGTCTTAATTCCACTACAGTGAATGAAAAACTCAAGTGTTTTCTGTCAGTCCTGCAGAGCAGCTATCCAAACCTCACTGTGACTGATCCACACAATCGCTTCATCCTTACTTAGAGGGCTCAGAAAGTCACATTTTATTTAGCCTAACTAGGCTTTTCTTTGAATCTGCTTAGTATGCGTGTGTTTGAATTGTGTATTGACCCTTAGTGCACCTCTTGAGCTGGTCAAATTGAAATGTAATTGACCCCAGAACCAAGAGGAGCTTTTATTTGTCTCTCTCAAGCGAATGCTACCGAAAGCACATGCACACTTCTAGGGCAGGTTATGGGCCAGATCTCCGTAGAGAATACAAGCTCTCTAGGTCTTTGATGTCGTCCTCTCGCACATCTCTGTCGGTGTGAATATGCAGCCGGGTTCCCATTAAAAATCCCCTGAAATGCTTAGAAAAACGCAGCGTTACTCTGTGTTGACGTCATTTTAACTGAAACAGGAAGACAGGGCGGGACATATCAAGCAGCCCCGCCCCTTTTTAAAATAGCCAATAGCGTTCGTTTATATCACAGCTTGGGCTAGAGACGTTGAGCTCCGTAAAGCCGCATTTGACAGGGTATGCCAGCCATAATCTCATCCATATTGCTATAAAATATAGCATTCTGTGTAGAATTCAAATAACTCAGATACATTTTGTGGTCTGTGCCGACTCGCGCATGTGATTGTTGAGCCATTTTGGCGGAAGTGACGAACTGCAAGCTTTGAATGCTTATATCTTCTAAATGCGAATTTTGTCACTGTTTTGGAGCACACTGCCTTATAGATAACCTTAAGACTAACATATTGATACTAACACCCAAAAAACTTTAATTTTGATTTCATGGGGACTTTAACACTCACCTATGTAGACACTGGAGTCTGCGTTTTATAAGAGAGACACAAAGAGACCATGAGTGCAGCAGGATTATTTTGATTTGATATTGTTTGCTCAGTTGAGATTGCATCAGTGCGTGTATTTGTCGACCTTTGTCATCATCTGCCTCTCTGTTCCTAGTTCTTATTCACTCTGCTTCATTTTTTTGAATGTATTCCTGACAGCTTGTGGGTATTAACTCTGGATCTCAAATAATGAGAATGACTTGGCACAGTAAAAAAATACTTTATGTAACTGAATGAAAAGACACTGAGAGCTGCCTTCTGTTGTTTGTCATATGCTTACAGGCTCTTTGTCTATACTGTTAGTAATCCCAATAACCCATCCATTGAATAGGGTATAAAAGAATTGATTGAAGCTGAATGGCATTGATTGGAGAGCTGGCAGAGAGAGATGAGAGCATTACTGTATAGAATCAGGTGTATTGTGCAGCAGGCGCTCAATGTGCTCCTCGTCCCCCTCTGAACTCTGCTCAAACAGAATATGAGCTGAATTGCTGAGAGCGCAGCTCTGTCACGGTAATGACACGGGCCGTCGTGATCGATGACTCTCTTAGCCAATTGGAGAGCTGTCATTTTTTTTTCCCTCCCCGGCGCTGATTTGATTTAACTTTAGACTAGAAAATGAGTCTCAGGGAATAAGGGGAGTTTTATTTCATTGCGATGTACAACTGGGTAAAAATAGATATATGTTCTAACTTAATACAGTCTTCATTTAAATTGTTATCTGATATTGATTCTTAATATCCCTGGATGCATTTTTACAGTAAATGCATAAAAATATCCTTTTTTTGTGTTTTTTCCCCCCGTTTTGCTTAATAATAGATTTTAACATTTCTACTTTGTGGATCTAAAAATAATTAGACACATTTCAGTGATGAATAAGAATGGGTATTGTTGCTTACCATCTTTCGTTATGGTTAATTATTGGTGAGTAACTCTATGCAATGATACTTTAGCCAAATTAACTGTCAGCTTGTACCAGTTATGAAATTGGCTACTTGACATCAGAAGCGTTTTTACTGTATAATACAATTTCCTGTTTCAGCCGCTGTTCTTATTAATACTCAAATTGTATCATTAAAGCAATGACAAGCAGCCTGTGTTGTCTAAAACATTGTCTAGTTAAAGGGTTACGTCGCCCTAAAAAGAAAATTCAATTACTTTAATTATAGAAGCCACCACTCAATTTCTTCAATATATAATTCGATTATATATTTCTGTCCCTCCAATTTAAGTCCATTCAACCAAAATGTTATAAAGATATTGTAAGAGCAATCCATATAAACATGAAGGCTCAAATGTGCTTGCTTGACGCACAAGAACCAATGCAGGTTTTTCCTCACATGTCAAACAAGTACATTTGAGTCTTCATTTACCAAATTAGATTTTCAATTAAATCTGTTCATCATATAAAGCAATAAAATCTCTTCAGAAGCATTCATATGGATTTCTTTTACAATGTTTTTAGGAACTTTTTGAAGTATTTTTGGTGGAATGGCCTTTCAATGGAGGGTCAGAAGGTTTCGTTAAAAATATCTTTATTTGTGTTTCAAAGATGAACAAAAGTCTTATGGGTTTGGAACAACATGAGGATTAGTAATAGATGACAATTTCATTTTTGAGTGAACTTGCCCTTTAAAATTTCCACCATTAAAAAATACAGTTGCAGGAAAAAGTATGTGACCAACACCTACAGCCTCATCTCATTGTTTGGACTCCAGCTTAGCTGAGTCCAATTAGCTTTCGGAAAAGTCATTAGCCTAGAGATTCACATACTGTACTTTTCCACCCAGACCTGTGAATGTGTACTTGTGATGCGCGGATGGCGGTTATATCCGCGAGTGCTGCGGATAATCCGCGGGTCAGGTGGGTTGGGTAATAAAAAAATGCATTCTGATTATTTGCGGGTGGATAAGATAAATCATTAATGATGCAAATATTAATTACTTTTTCTAAAATATAAACCTGTTTTAAATAGGCTACAGAAATTGAATAAACTGTAAATTAACATATTAAAGTTATTCAACAAAACATTATTTAGTCAAGAGCAGTGAGGGATTTTTTCTGTCTTTTGTTGTTTGATTAACATTAATGACAGACGGCACATCTTTATCAGGCTGCTGTCACAAGACCTATTTCACGGATCCAATACTGATACACATGCGTTTTCTTTCGCAACTGTTTACATTAACTTAAGACAAAACCGACAGTGCTTATGAGGATACTTGCGAGGACAACAATTTTGACGTCATTTTGTGTGTATTTGGCCACTTAAGCGCAACAAGCTTTAAGCACTTAAGCGCAACAAACTCAATTTGACCACAGCGCGCGCTTTGGATGTGACTGTGAGTGCACAGAAAAGCGCCTCTGGAGCGCGCGAGTACCAAATGGCTTAAAAAGACGTAAAAATAATACATTTTTGTGACGATGCAACAATGACCGATTAGGCAAGTGACAATTCTGTCAACTGTACCGAAACACGAGCTAAAGTCTTGTATCGCAGCGTGCAGCAGCTCTAGATGCGCCGATGTGAAGAGAAAGTCAAAGAGAGGACACGGTACAGCTAATTCACTCATGCTGTTTTCAAATGACTGATTTGATCTCATGGTTTGTGTGGATTTATTTACTCATCTAAACCTACATGCTATATTGAATAAATGTTTTGCTGCAATTTCCCTCATTTTAAAGTCGAAAGCTGCGGGAATGAGTAATGCGATATATGCGCAATCCTGCATCCAAATTCAGGACCTGCTCAAACATAATTCTTTTATACAGAGAATTGTGAAATAGATTTCCATGACTTTTCCAAAACGTTCTGGTTTCATTTATTTTTCCAAAACTTTTCCATGCCTGGAAATTGCTGTTTTAAAATTCCATGACTTTTCTTGGTTTTTCATGACCGTACGAACCCTGAATGTGATGATCGGGTGCGGGTCGGGTGCGGTTATCTAAATCAGGGAAAAATATAGGTGCGGGCAGTTGGCAGGTGGATAATTTATTTGAAGCTGCGGATTCGGGTGACGCTTTGGCTCATCCGCGCATCACTAATGTGTACACAGTGTACCTTTTTAAATCAGTTTATGCAGACTGTTTTTTAATTGTTGTCTTGACCTAATTAAAGATCAGATCAATTTTATGACCAGTTTATGCAGAAATATTTTTTTTCGTGCTGAGCTCGATCTGCATAACCCTATGGATTACAGCTGTAGAGATGTTCATAGAGATTCCTTATCAACATGCTCTGTGCATATGTCTGTGATTATGTAGTGATCTTGCTGATTGTGTTGCCTGTGTGTGGGTGTACAAATGTGTGTGAATGCAGACATACTCTTGCGACTGGGTATGTTAGTGTACTTGAATGATTGTCATTGTTCTGTGACCTCTGTATTCTGAGTGTTTAAGAGAGAGAGAGTATAAATGCTTCAGTGTACTGCTCTGTGAAGCTGCACAGTGATAATGCTCAACAAAAGCCTGCTCCTCTGTGTGTGTGTGGTCCCAGTAGTACCATCAGCTCTGCCAGGAAGAGAATTGCGGCCCCTGAACCTTGCCCCTGCCCCCTGTCTCCTCTCCTGTCCTCCTTCCTGCTCTGTGCCAATTAAGCGAGCACCTTACCGACTCAGCGTACCTCCAGGGACATCATCTTCACCTAGATGCTGACACCCAGTGCGAGGGAGAGACGGTACCTCATATTGAGGGCTCGGTTGACAAGATATTGGTCAAAAGGTCCATTACAGATTTTGATTTGTCTAAATCAGACCTCCCTGTAAGGAAAGATTAATTATTCAGAGTGGCCTCCCATGCACATCCCCTCGATTGTATAATGCTGTCTGCCTGTATTTGTGTGGTGGAGAGAAAGAGATCGAGTTTAAAAGCAAGTTTGTGCTTGTGGGGTCCTCTAGGACTTTTGTGTTGCACGGTGGGATTGATCACGGCATGAATGGAGGATACTGGCAAGCGTCTTCCTCAGACAGATACAAAGTGAAAAGATAACTGCAGAGAGGTTGTGCCAAAGAAATTTTAATTGGAGCAAAGAGGTATTCCGGTTTTTGTTGGGGATGTGGGAGGGTCCTAAACCCCCAGCCAGGAAAACAGAATGACAATCCAGAGTAGAGAAAGACAGTAAGGTCGCTCTCAGATACACACGTACGCCCCCCGTTGCTTTTTCTCACGCCTACTCACAGAAATGAAGAGTTCATAGAGCCAGCGTTTGCCACTGATTGGCCAGCTGTGACAGCATGGCTTCGTATTGAAGCCAAAGGGAGCTGTGAGTTTCAAACCACATTTTTTTGTTGCACTGTATAACTGAAGCACCTTGGGTAGAGGATGTGGGCGGTCTGTGGATTTGTAACTTGACAGCGAGAGTGGATCTATTGTCAGTTGTCATTTTGCCTATCTCGATGTCTTTGCACAGTGTGACCAATTAGAAAGCTCTAAATACCCATGTCACGATGACAATGGTGACAGGAGCTGGCCGTGATTGGCCATTGTGACATCTTGCTCTGAATATATTGATTTTTAGCCTTCCCTTCTCCTTCTATATACTTAACACACACCTACTCTGAGACACACGCATCTCTCTGCACAGTCTCTACTTTCTGTCTTTATGCAGCAGCAGAGCGCAGTTGCCGGGCCTGGTTGGAGCACTAAATTCGGTTTCATATTGCATTATAAAAGAGAGTGACTGCATTGTATGACCAAAGAAAACAATTTGCCCTGTTTTGTAAATCTAGCCCTTAATCAAAGATGCTATGCGAAGTATTTATTATTGTTATTTGTCACTATGGTTACACACATTGATCAAGGTTATAGCAAGTTAGAGGAGTGGATTGACTATGTACCTATGCATTAGATGAGCCATTGTATCACTGTTTTTTTTTTC
>NW_015544204.1:387779-396702 GCF_001515605.1 Sinocyclocheilus anshuiensis
TATATATATTATAAACCTCTAACAAAGCACAAAAAAGATGAACTGATCATATGGTGGTATCGTGTTTTATCAGTATGTGAAGACTCACTGGCCAACTCAATGAAAGCAAAACTCAAAGTCTCACATTAACTTAATTATTGAAATAAGCATGCTCTGTATTTCATCACAATAATCAAGTGTTTTCACACTGTAGCTGGTCTTGTTTTTAATATGGTATATCCGGTTAAAAATAGTAATTGTAAACACCCTGTCAAGTTCCTGAGTTCTGGTCTGTTTAGTTGCACTCTGTCTTTTTGCAGAAACCCAATCTGTGCGTGTGTGTGATAGTAGTAAGTGCTGTTGCTGCCATCCCAGACTGAAAGGCACCTTGTGCAGTGTTGGAGCAAAATGATGAACCTCAAGGTACTGGGAAAACTAGCTTTAACCAATCACATAATTAAATATGAGGCCCCTTTTTGACACGTTTGTGCACTTTATATTGGAATAAATAAAAATCCACCTCATGCATGAGTAGGACCAGTTATTGCAGGAATGCATGATATGTTGTTACAATCTCAAATTGAAATTAAGGGGTTTTTTTCCCTAGAATTGGTCCTTGCTGGATGTTTACCATGTGCATTATTTTAGATTATGTTTGCCATCATCTAGCCCAGGGGTTCTCAAAGTTTACATTAAAAGGTCCGAATCTGAATTCTCATCAACGTCAAAAGGTCCGAAATAATTGTTACAAAACTAGTTTTTAATAAACATGCTTATAACTTTATATAACAATTGAACTTTATATATGCTAGTTAACATATTCATGACGTAATCAAGTCATACTTGCGTTTACTCACTGAACTGTTACATAAAGTACTGCATTTTTATACAACTAAATGCCCAATAAAGCAGTTCTCGTGTACATATTTTCTGTTTCTAAAGCACTTCAATGTAACCTAAAGTCACTTCAACTGAATTGCTAAAATCTTGAATTATAACTGCAATAAGCTGTTATACAGCAGTGAAAAATATTACTTTATTTATATCATGCAGCACAAACGTCCGTCTGTGTAACAAAATATGTGCATATTTACAGACGAACTACATTCATGTTCATATGCCCAGACAGTCAACAGTGATGGGTTTTTGGAAACGCTGTTTTGTACTCATTCATTCACAAGTCTGTTGTGGTTCGGTCAGTTGAATGTGCTGCTAACTCTGCTAAGCCTTGGAAAACCCCAAAATGATCTATCAACTCTTCTTTTTGTGGCTGTGTTTGCGTAGTGCTTTTGTAACAGAAGTAGGAAGGCAGTTATTTTATATGTCAGCCACCACTAAGACCTCCTGCCTGATTTCAGCTTAGTGCCTCCATGACTATTGCAGGTTAGTGTGCTCCCTTCGGCAGAGCTCCTTCAGGGGCTGCCTTTGATCAGAGCTTCCTGTGAACTCCTAAGCAACCCTGCCTGCTCCCGCTCCAGGAGGACGGTCATTGCTAAGGGACATTGTGCCATCAGCCCTCCACCCACTGCTGCCTCGTCTGCACACCGCCAGTCTCATGTACATATTTTCTGTTTCTGAAATAGTACTTCAGCGTAACCTAAAGTCACTTCAACTAAATTGCTAAAATCTTGAATTATAACTGCAATAAGCTGTTATACAGCAGTGAAAAATATTACTTTATTTATATCATGCAGCACAAACGTCCGTCTGTGTAACAAAATATGTGCATATTTACAGACGAACTACATTCATGTTCATATGCCCAGACAGTCAACAGTGATGGGTTTTTGGAAACGCTGTTTTGTACTCATTCATTCACAAGTCTGTTGTGGTTCGGTCAGTTGAATGTGCTGCTAACTCTGCTAAGCCTTGGAAAACCCCAAAATGATCTATCAACTCTTCTTTTTGTGGCTGTGTTTGCGTAGTGCTTTTGTAACAGAAGTAGGAAGGCAGTTATTTTATATGTCAGCCACCACTAAGACCTCCTGCCTGATTTCAGCTTAGTGCCACCATGACTATTGCAGGTTAGTGTGCTCCCTTCGGCAGAGCTCCTTCAGGGGCTGCCTTTGATCAGAGCTTCCTGTGAACTCCTAAGCAACCCTGCCTGCTCCCGCTCCAGGAGGACGGTCATTGCTAAGGGACATTGTGCCATCAGCCCTCCACCCACTGCTGCCTCGTCTGCACACCGCCAGACATCAGAAAGCATAAAGATAGGAGGAAATAGCATCCCACTCTTAGGGCTTTTCAAGATGACTGGTCTCGTGCTCAGAGATGTGCTTGGTTAAAAGCCACTTCCTTCACATTTAAAGGTTATTCAAGAAGTTCTAGAAGTTTCTGACTGTGAGTGGGAAGAGCGGAGCTTCTTTTGAATGTGTTTTGATGCCACGGTTTCACTTCATACTGTTCAGAAGAGTTTCAGGAAAAGACAACAACAGGCTTCTCGCTTTTATTTTAGGCAAGTGACTAAGTACACTTTGGAAATGGGAAGTAAACAAGTTCTCTTCGCATAACAGAGCAGACATTAAGTTAAAGAACAATCTGAGAGTTAATGGTACATGCCAACAACAGCAATTATGTTGCTGCCAGGACACATTGCTTTGAGCAACAAGGTGATGTGCATTAGCTAGTTTTTGCAATAGATTGTGGCAAATTTTCTTGCTGCTCAAACTCATTACAGTTTTTTTTTCAGCAAAATCTACTTTGCAACAATACCGCGTAGTGTTATTGCATTACAAGTTACTAATATTAGAATGCTAATGAGGCTAAACTGTCTGATGGACAGAGCATTCGGATTATTGAAGGAATGTTTGGCAGGTTCTCTGTACCCCAATATATAAGAAGTATATAACACACACATATAAAAATGCTTGACTTGGTCCTGAAGGCCTGGAAATGGGATTTTGGACCCCTGTAGTAAAAGTGTTTCTGTGTACCACGTTGACGTCTAACTGGTCAGGAGTGGTTGATCGGAGAGGGGAAGTGTGTAGGTTCTGTGTAAGGACAGGTTAGGTCACAGTCTACATCTGCAATCTCTCTGTCCTAGATCTGCCACCAGGCCTGTGCTCACAGGTCAAAACTCAGGACGGGTCTCCTCTCCCTCATGTTTAGCAAGTGGAAACACACTGTACTCCAAAGACCAGTGCTGTCTAAATACTTGTAAAGCATGCATGCCAAAAATGCCACACACACTTACTCTTTTATTATGTTTGTTTAGTAGGTTTTCTCATAGTATATGTACTAATTACCCAGTTTACAAGTACACTGATGGGGTTTGAGTTCACATTGAAAATCTGGGATTTAAGTAAAGCTGAAAAAAAAAAAAACCAAGTCTGATCATTTAAACATAAAGTAATAATAAGTTTTAGGACTTTGAAAGAAATAAAACAGCATTTTTGACATTGCCGATTTTACCAATTTGTGACATTGATAAAGTGAAAAGGTCATGTGTTCTTGCCTCCATTGAAGCACAAGATGCTCTTTTGAAAATTTTGAACATCTTGAAACATATGTCACTATATCCGAACATTTTAAAGTAGAATCTTAATGTTAAAATGTTTTTTTTTTTTTATTGTATTTTTCACTCAAATGGTTATGTAAATAATTTTATTCAGTTAGAAGTGCCATAATGATGATATTAATAATTTACACACTATTAAGCTGCAACCTTAAAACATCTTAACAAATGTATTGAGCTATATTGAGAAGGTTCTGTAGCTGTTAGTCTGGCAGGTGTAGACTATTCAGTCATGCCTGTAACATGTTCAACCTTGACCTTGTCACTCTTCTGGTTTGATTTAAGAGCTAAGCTTTGGCCAGCACACTCAGAACTCTGTGTTTCCATATGAGAGGCAGCAAAGACAGAGATAAAATGTGTAAACAGGACTCGACTCAACTCTCTCTCTATCCTCCTATGCTCATTCCTGACTTCCTAGTGATGATGCTCTCTTCCAGTCTCTATCGTATTGTCTTAGTTAAATCCCGTTCACACCAAGAATGATAGCTATAAAGAGCTATAACAATAATGATTTTAGCATACAACGTCAACAATAATGTTCTGTTTCTTATAAGCACGTGCTGCCGTTATGCCATCTATCGCTTTAAATGCTCAAGCTGTTTAAAGCAGGTTGGATTCTGATTGGCTGTCAATATTTTTATAGTTCATCAGCTGGACAAAAAACATTATGAAAGTGATTCCAGCAATATTGTTCCTGTGTCATTATCATTATAATTGTGCTATTCGTTTAACTTTAGAAAGATTTTTACAACTATATATTTATCGTTATAGTTATCGTTGCTGGTTTTCGAACGGGCATTTTGTCCATGTCGGAATCAGTATTCTAAGTGTGTTCGCACTAACAGCAATTTGCATTGACAAAGAGACCAGGAGTCATTTGTTTTTAATGGGAGTTTTTGTTTTTGCCATCTTGATACCATTGAATATAGCATTCAATTAGGAATGCCTACTAGTACCCATCTGTACAGCCTCCAGACATTAAATGGCAATCACGCCTTTTTACACCATACAGGAACTTCTCTTGGGTCTTTTGAGATCAGGAAGGCCTGGGGGTCATCCAGTGAATGGGGTAAGCCAGACAGGTGGTCAAGTTCCTCCATTCTGCCTTCAGAGCAGGCACGTGTCCCCCATCCCGTGCACACAGTGGGTCCCTGCTTGCCTCTGCAGCATGCAGGAGCTGGAAGCCATGTGTGGTGCTGCGGGGTGTGAACAACATGATCTTGAGGTAAAAGGAGCTCAGACATCCCCGCAACATCTCCTGAGCTTGATCCTTGTCCCAAAATCTTAGGCAACTGAAATATACTTGCAATTACCAGCCTAGTCATAGTGCAGTTAGCATGTGGCAGCTAAGCCTGCACGTTCTCTTTCACTCACGCACATACTCTGACATAGATCAAACGCACTTCTGCATCGTGTCAACACTCCAGCGCTTGGATTAGCAAGGATGATAGGCATGACATTCTCACCGACAATGTAAATATTTTGACACAGCCTTCTCGATGCAAGTGGGCACATCGTGGCTGCCACCTGCGAGATAATGAGGGAGAGGTGTGTCTGAATGACTGCCTACTGCAGCACACTCTCATGACGAATAGACCTTCTAATGAGGTGCCATTTTTAATCGTTCAAATATTTATTCTGCGTTAATGTGAGAGATTAGCCCTCAATATTTTTCAGCGTGGGAATCTGTTTTTGTTTTTTTTTACCTTTTTCCTCTCTCAGCAATGAAACTTTTTTCTGCTTCCCTCCAGCCATTTCACCGTTGCAATGCTTGTTGTAAATTCTAACAAGATCTGGTCTCTCAAAGTTGTTTGATGTTAATTTAACAAAGACCGTCAGTAAGTGTTGATGAGTAGAATTTTTCTGGTCATACTTTGAGTCCTGAATGCAACGTGTGTGGCCGCTCATAGGGAGATGTTTCCTCAGCTGTCGCAAGGCTTGTGCGACATTCAGAATTTAAGAATGTTTTTCAAATTCCAATTCAGTTCTTGATTTTGAATTGAGTTGCTTTTTACATGCGAGTAGGTAAAATTAACATCAGTTGAAAATCTTAAATTGTGTATTTTTAACTAGAAAACCAAGGTTTGTCAGGACAAGCTTTCAATGTTACCTTGAGTGCCGGGGAGATTTTAAAGAATTTTTAAAAAGTCAAAGTTTGAAGGTTTTTAAGCTGTAAACACAGACAGATAGATAGATGAAAACAAATTAGAACTTGTGTATTAAAAGGAAGCCAATTCTTCAACTGAGATTACAACAGATAAATGACTGTTAAATGACAAATAAATGTCCTCCGTTTTTGAAAATTCCCAACATTATGGTAAAAAGATCTTGTTGTGGTACATGTAATTTGGATACTAGGTATCTAGAGAGGCTAGTGAATGGAGTTCCATTCGTTCAGTTCCTGAAACCAGCCAGTAATCATGAACAACTAAAAATGCAAATTGTGAATGATCTTCCAAAGCAAAACATTTCTGGTAAAAGGAATGGTAGAAAACAGTTTGATGGATGTTTTTAGAAAGAGGAATAATAGATTTAATTGACATTGTCTTCCCGCATTTATTTTTGTCCATTAATACAAATACACTACTTACATGTGTATATTCCTTTAGGAAAAATAAAACAAAAAAGCATAATTATTTACCCATTTGCATCTGCAGAAAGCATCCATTACACATTTTTCCTTTGTGTTAATGTTAATATTTATGTTGACTGTTTGACTTCTTGGGTAGATTTCCCCTTGTAATTTCACCATTTTTTCATTATCTACTTTTATATTTAGTGTTGCAACATAACAGTCTGATACAAAAGCTTGTGCTTTCTGTTTTGTTTGCCCGATGATTAGGGATGTAACGATTAACCGTGAGCCGGTTGAAAATCGATTCAAATATGTGACGATTCAAATCGGTTGAGATGCTAAACAAATCGCGATTCAGTTAGGGGTAGGAGTTTATATGAATGTATGTCTGTACGTTTTTCAAAAATGAAAACAAAAAGAAAAGTAAAACTAACGGTGACAGTGCTTGCATGTTTTTCTCCCCCCACAAGAATACCAGCATGTTCACCTTCTCTGGTTTAAGAAGTGGTCTTTTACTTGACTTTCGCTTGAAAACCATCCATCGTTTCCTCAATATGCACGGTTTTTTGTTTGATGAATATACAGAGTGCCCACCCTTGAAAAGAGATGGGCATGATTAAGTAATCGCTTTCATAAGGTCAATGCTGATTTTATTCACATCACTGGCTGTCACCATAATACATCCCATCCTATCCTAAAATGGCAGCTCTCATAAAAACTACTGTCCAGATTTGGAGACGTCCAATTGAAGCTTGTCTCAGTTGTGTTAGTTATTTAGTCTCTTTGTCCTGTCCAGTTAAGTCTGGCTCGCTAATTGCTGTCCTGTAATCCCACAATTAACAGAGACTGTGCTGCAAGCATTATCAGGAGATCAGCGGCCAGCGACAGTGAACCCTGCTGGAGCTCTTCAGCATGCAGCTCACCTCAGTAAATCAGCTTAGTTTGGGTAATTCCTTTTCAGTCACTCATAATACATTCTGTTTTTGCACTATTTTCAGAGAGGCAGAGAGAGAGAAGCCGGCATTCTCAAAAGCCAAACAAGCAGTGCTTTATCAGCACCGCCGCCCTCATTCTCACGTAGCAAATGGACGGGTAAAATAAACACTTTAAAGATGTAGTTTAGCCACACTTCACATGCCCAATTGAAGTCTGAGTGGAATGAGAAGCAGCAAAGCACTTTTATCTCCGTCCACACTAAAATAAATGCATAGATTTGATAGACAGAGTTCAGCCTTTTAATTTTTTTTGGATTTCTTCAGTTTTTCCCTCAGCTGAGATTAGAAATGCCATGCAGAAGATAAATGGGGGGTGGGGGGACTTTTATCCTTTCTTCTTTGGTTTTGTTCCGCCTGTGTTTCATGCACTGGAGTGAGTCTATTTGGTGTTATTCATGGTGAATAATCAGAGGGGGGCAGCGGCCTGTGGAATTTGACGGTCAGCATTGTGGTGTTTGGGTAGCGAGGGCTTGACCCTGGGGTTGCTGGGGCAGAGAGGCTGAGGAGAGGGTCCTCACATGGTCCCCCTTCATCTCTTTGTCCCAAACGATTGTGGTTCAGAGAACGAGCATTGCTGTCGTCACCCTGCAGCTGTCTTAAATTCAGGGGTTTGAAATTATAGCTCCGATAAAGCCACAATCTCCAGGTGTTTGTAAAACATTTCCTTTGATTAAAAATAAGCTGAGCTTTTTCTTCCAGCGTCCCCCACAGCTTGTAAGTTCTATAAATCATTTGCATGTTAATTGCCCCACAGGACTGAATCCATGTAAAGATTTTTTTCTGCTATTGAAGCGTTTTGTTATTGTAGAAGCAGTCTGTATTTTTTCGCTTGAAAATTGGATGTAGCAGGTAAGCTGCAGGCTCATTAAATTTCTCCACACACAGTAGCAGTTTAAAGTGCTATTTTTTTTAACTTATTATTGATTGAAGCAGTCTAGTTTTCTTTCAGGTGTGTATGTGTTTGTACAGGTAAGATGCCCATGATGCCTGCACACCTGTGGCTCAAATTCAGTGTGACCTTGGGCCCTAATGATAGCCCCCTCCTCCACTTTACCCAGAGACCTTAATTCCCTGCCCATTGTGTTTGGAAGCCCCCTGCTGGTCATTTTGTACACTGCACCATCAGTCCTATAGGCTAATTATGGCTGTTTGCCAAGGCAAGCATCACTATTTGCTTGTAGTTGGGGTTAGAGGTTGAAAAAGGCCCTTAACCACAAGTATTAAAATTAGGTTTGTAACATGTCCCGCACCATTTGTGCTACAGAAATCACCAAAATCATGTGGTTTGTTGAGGTGAGTTGCACTATTATAAGACATAAGACTTTTTACTTGGCTGTGGCTAATATGGGTGAGTAGACTTCCATTTAAGTAGGGGCCTTAGCCATATATTGGGACCAGTACATTATAGATACTTGGTGGGCTCATTTGATATGGGTCATTAAACAACCACCAGAACACCCTGACAACCACAAAAAATAAATAAAAAAGCAACTTACCAATTGTGTACAACTAGCTTGGGAACCACCCACATAACCTTAGCTTAATGGATTTTATTTTATGAAAATTTAAAAATGTAATTTGGTATAAAGTGGTGTGGATGCATTTATTTTCCGGCAGCTGTTTTGATCAAGTTTGGATCTGATTTCTGTTAGTGGTCAAGATACAAGACAAAGGCAGATTGAGTTATTCTGCCATAATTAGGTTAGAGCAGAAAGAAACTGGAGTGATGGAAATCTGCAGTGGTGGATAGTAGCGGAGTAGTTTTACTTCGTTACTGTACATTTTTCAAGTATCTGTATTTTACTGGAGTAGTTTTATTTTGAGTAACTTTTACTTCACTACATTCCAAAGCATAAGATC
>NW_015544204.1:397085-397635 GCF_001515605.1 Sinocyclocheilus anshuiensis
GAACGAACTGATTCTTTTCAATGAACCTTTTAAATCGGTTCATTCACAAATTGGAATGATCCGATTGTAGCTGTTCTCGAGTCGACAACTCACTGATTCAAATGAACCGTTTAGTGCGAGTCTCCAGTGAACTGAATTCACAAGTAAGAACCGGGAGATCTTGTGAGCGCACGCGTGACTGATGCTGCTAAAAGTAAGTTACTAATGTCGATTATTGTAACTGAAAATCATATTTAGGTCAAAACTGTCAGTTGTTTGTTAACTAACTCTGCTTAAAATAACACAGATTAAATAACATAACTAATGCACGTTCATATTCCCCGCTGCCGTAACATTAACAGCTAGGCATTTAGCCCTATGTGACGTCTGTTTTTATATTTTTTATCAACAGTATAAATTTTTATATTGTTTGGATTAACTAGCGGAGTAGACAGATATGAATGTTTATTCATAACCATACTGAAAATAAGTAAATATTGTTAGCTGATGCTAACTGTCTAGCTAACAAGCTTGCTGGTGCTAAGTTGAGGTAATTTTTAGATATAAAGTC
>NW_015544204.1:397759-402196 GCF_001515605.1 Sinocyclocheilus anshuiensis
CTCTATAAATGAAGCACACAGACTTTATTAGAGCCACAGAAAGACAAACGTTTTGCTGAAAATGCACAATACACAATTCATTATGTACATTAACAACGATTCGGGACCAATATAATGTAATTTAAAGGAAAACTATGTGAATGGCGCTCTGTGGCGCGGCAGGATTTTCTGTCGGCTGCATTTAAATCCGCGTCTGAAGTTTCCCTCTCTGTTCAGTGTGCAGTATCACATGTCTAAACAAATAGCATGTGCTGTCAGTGATTTCAACCACTAGAGGCCGCTCTCGCACTGTATAATGACAGCAGACCCTTCTCAGCCGCTCCAGCAATGAACGCAACCTGGAAAACTATCGGCATGGATTTTTGTCGATAACCGATAGTTCCAGCAATCAACTATCGGTGCCGATTAATTGGCAAAACTGATACATTGGTCGACCTCTAATTACTACATCACTCTCGTCAACGTAGTCCATATCAACAACAAAAATATATCTTGACTCCATATAGTGGTTATTTTGGGAAGTTATTTTGAGCAGTAGGATTATAAAAATATTAAATGTGCTAATATAAAATTAAATTAAGTAGCCTTTATAAAATTGCTAAATAAATCTATCTATCAGTACTTTTTTACTTAAGTACATAAAAAAATCAAGTACTTTTGTACTTTCACTTGAGTAAAATTGAAAAAGGAGTACTTTTACTTTTACTGGAGTAATATTTTATGATATGTATCTGTACTTTTACTCAAGTACTTGATTTGTGTACTTCGTCCACCACTGGAAATCTGAGACCCCACATGGCCCACATACAAGCTCAGCCAGTATGGATTAGGGGTCAGAGGTCATATTGCTCATGGGTCAGTGAGGCATGGCAGTCTTGCAGGGTAATTTATGCAGCACCCGAGGAACTAGCTCCCTCCTGGTTGGTAATCTTGCGATGTACATTTAACAGTGTCTTAACCAGGTGCTTTGCAGCCAGAAATGAAGACGAACACAGTTTTTGTTTTATCAAAACAAAGGATGTTTTATAACATCCAAGTGAAAGATATAACACCAACATGTCAGAAAAAAAAAACAGAATCACTGAGTTGGAAAACGGATCACCCCCTTCCTAAAATGACTTGTAAACTCAGGTGTAGCTAATCACCTTCTTAATGATACACAAAGCCATTTGACTTTCAACTTTGATGAGCTGTGGTCATTTTGATTAGCTCAGCATGAAAAGAGCTTTCCTGAAGCATTTCAGTCCTTGGTAGTTCAGTATGAACAGAGCTTTCCTGGAGCATTTCAGTTCTTGGTAGTGCAGCTGAAACAAACAATCAACTATGGGTGGCAAGGCACTGTCAAAAGATCTCCGGGATAAAGTTGCGGACAGGCACAAGTCAGGAGATGGATAAAAAAACAATTTCAAAGTCTGTATCAATGCCTAGAAGCACAGTAAAGTAGAAGGTATTTGGTAGAACACAGACCCTCTCTCAGAACATCGCTCCAAACTGGATGAAAGAGCCAGGAGGAAACTGGTCAGAGAGATGACCAAGAAGCCTACAGCAACTCTGAAGCAGTTGCAGGAATTTATGACATTGTGTGCATGTGACAACAATATCACAAATTCTCCACAAATGTAGCTTGTATGGGAGGGTTGCAAGAAAAAAGCCACTCCTCAAGAAAGGTCACATGCAGTCACAACTGAGCTTTGCCAAAACGCACCTTGAAGATTGAATTATTTGGCCTCAACACCAAGTGATATGTCTGGCGAAAATCCAATACAGCTCACCATCCAAATAACAGCATTCCTCCAGTAAAACATGGAGGTGGTAATATCCTGTTATGGGACTGGAGCACTTAGAAGGATAGAAGGAAAAATGGATGGGGCAAAATACATCAAATTCCTGAGGAAAATCTGAGCCCTCAGCCAGAAAGTTGTCAATGGGAAGAAGGTTTACCTTCCAACATGACAATGACCCAAAACACACAGAAAAACTGAGCACACAGTGGTTGAAGGAGAAAAAGGTGAATGTTTTGCATGGCCTAATCAGAGCCCAGACTTAAACCTCATTAAAAATCTGTGCAATGACTTTAAGACTTCGGTCCACAAACGGTCAGCATCAAATTGAACTGAACTTGAGCAGTTCTGCAAAGAAGAGTGGGTAAATATTGTAAAGTCTCGATATGCAAAGTTAGTAGAGACATATCCCAGCAGACTAAAGTCTGTAATTAAAGCAAAAGGTGGTTCAACAAAATATTGACACAAGGGGGTGATCCTTTTTCCAACTCAGTGATTCTGTTTTTTTATTTTTTTATGACATGTTGGTGTTATATCTTTCACTTGGATGTTATAAGTTGCACTGACAAAAACTGTGTCCATCTTCATTTCAGGCTACAAAGCAACAAAATGTGATTATTTAAGGGGGTCATTCTTTTCTATATCCACTGTCTGTAAATGTGATTTTGCTACTCTTTCAGTGTGGGTAGACAATTTAGCACAGGAAACTATTCTTTGTGTGTGTGTGTGTGTGTGTGTGTGGCATATCTTCAAGGTGATAACATCCTTATGCACCTGTTCACGCCCTGTCTAATCAGTCATTTTTCTTGCTCTCAAACATGGTTTCACATTTACTCACTCCTTCATTTTGCCCTCATTCTGCACCATTAACACGGTTCTGTATTAGCAGAAAAATCTCTGTCACAGGATATTGAAACAAGACTTTCCATTTTGCTGCTAATTACAGAACAATTCTAATAAATGTCCTGCTTCTCTTCATTTCCGTGCCTCTCACACTTCAGGAGTACATATTCATACCAACAGCATTTTAATTGCTGGAGGTCGGCAAGTCACTGTATGTATATACTACCGGTCAAAAATGTAGGGAATAATTAACATTTTAATGTTTTTGAAAGAAGTCTCTTATGCTCACCAAGGCAGTAAAACTGTGAAATATTATTACAATTTAAAATAATGTTTTCTTGGTTTTGTATTTTAAAATGTAATTTTTTCCTGTGATGGCAAAACTGAATTTTCAGCAGTCATTACTCTAGTTCAGCAAAAACTTTTTCAACATTGATAATAAAAACCCTTATTAATAATTGAGCAATAATAATAATTGATAATAACTGACCACCAAATAAGCAAATTAGAATGATTTAAATGGTCCTTAAAAACTTTATCATTACGTGGGAAAATGTAATTCTCTCAAACATGCATACACCGCTTTAGGACGTCAGTGGAGCTTTATTAGTTAGCAGGAACATTTTGCTGCCTCTCTTGCTTTTTGCTCATCTACTTTCTTGACTGCCTTTTATTCCTTGTACTTGTTCTCTCTTTGCATCTTATTTCCTCCCTTAGTCACACTCCCCCATCTCATTTCCTTTTGTGCTCATGTGTACCATTGCTCTGCAAGCTTGTTTGTTTACTGACTAGAGCAGTGTAATAAACACAAGATATGCATGGCCATCCTGATCATTTCCTGGTCAAGTTCAGCTCTGAATAGTTAATGATTTGCATTCTCTGACTCAAATGTGAAAGCTGTTCTCTTGAGATGAGAAATGCTCAGTAGTAATTTTTAGGGATGGGTTTTGACACAAATTTCACGATTCGATTCTCATTCACAAGCTTTCGATTCGATTACCGATTCGATTCAATATCGATTATTTTGGATATATATCAGTAGTGGTCGACCTAGAAGAAGACTTTTTTTTATTTAAAATATTTAAATAAATATTTAATAAAAATCTAATTAAAAAGGAAGTAAACACGGTAACCAACAGGGCACTCTTGGAAGTATTCTGGGAAGTTTGTGTGAATCATTTATTTATTTTTTCAAATAAAGCCAAGGTAACACTCATTTTACATACAGAACACAATGAAAATGACATGAATATGACAGTGGGCAACTGCATAAAGCGCAGCATAATTTGAAATAACTAGTTTAAAGTTTGTCGATAGAGTGTCTCCAGTGAAGCTGAACTCTCCTCCTGTCAGCATTCAATTTGCATGGATCGACCGTCACCCAGAGAACACGCGATCATGCAGGATACAAATGCACACTTCACAAGATCTCAACCAGATTCGACTAAGTCTGCAAGGTTTGTGAAATTAAATGTTCATTAGTCATTCAAAGATTTGCTTAAATTATGTAAATGCGTGTTTGCTGAATGCTGACGGCAAATGAGAAAGTATTATAATGTTTGCCTTTCTATTACTAATAATATTAAAGCAATCGTTATAATACTTTTTTGTATACATTTTAATTAATTTGTTTAACAGTTCTATCTGATTATTAGATAGACTTATATCCATATTAGACAGAACTGAACGATGACAGCGAACAAAAGGGAGAATGTGAGCGGGGTGTGCTCTGGCGCTGCAGCTGCCGTTCTCAGCGCCGTCAAAATAAAAGTCCCGCCTCGAACACATCGGCCAAACAGAAAAACTTATCGGC
>NW_015544204.1:402280-403102 GCF_001515605.1 Sinocyclocheilus anshuiensis
TTTTCAGCGTCGTCAAAATAAAAGTCCCGCCTTGGAACGCATGAAAAAGGATTACGTATCGGCCAATGCCGATATTTAAAAAATGTCAAATATCGGCCGATATATCGACCTTGGCGATATATCGGTCGACCACTATATATCAGGTACATGCCAAATTTTCTCAAGGAAAAAAAGTCTCAACTAATGCTGTAAAATATACAGGAGAGTCAGTTGGTACAACATTACTATAATATTGAAGGTTAAAATTAAGTTTTTACAATAATAAAGTTAGTTACATATTAATATTTCTACTTCAATTCGGTTTTTTTAAAGGGGTCATATGATGTTGTTAAAAAGAACATTATTTTGTGTATTTGGTGTAATGAAATGTTTATTCGGTTTAAGGTTCAAAAAACATTATTTTCCACATACTGTACATTATTGTTTCTGCTCTATGCCCCGCCTTTCTGAAACGCATAGATTTTTACAAAGCTCATCGGTCTGAAAAGCGAGGTGTGCTGTGATTGGCCAGCTATCCAGTGCGTTATGATTGGTCGAATACCTCAAGTGTGTGACGGAAATGTTACACCCTACCATACTGTGATGATGCCCTGTCCGGCCGGAGCGACGATTCAAAAACATGAAAACCCATTATAAACGAGGCATTCGTTGCATCCAGTGGGGACATAATTATGGATTATAATGACTTGTACTGTCTTTTTACGCGCATTTGTGATCGGAGAAACGACAAACAACAAGCGCTACAAGCCCTAGCCCAAAACTCGCGTTTGAATTATCAGTGGCAAATTCTTTAAATATAAAAAATGTACTTAATGTACTTAC
>NW_015544204.1:404150-417537 GCF_001515605.1 Sinocyclocheilus anshuiensis
TCTCTTTGGATTTGAGACTTTAGTCTTTGCAACTTTACAGATCTTCTTTATGCACCAAGAGCTTGTAACACTTCAAAGAGAAAGGACAAATTGAAATCGCATCATATAACCCCTTTAATATAAACATTTAAATGGTGGCTGTCTTGATGGATTTATTCAAACATAAATTAAACACTGAAGAACAGTAAAAAATTATAATGAATGTTATATGGTGCATATATTAAGCAAAATGCTGCTCTCTACAGTTTATTTTTCTATCTGACTAATGAGTTTATGGTCACCGAATATGTTTTTTCTGAGGTAAATGTGACATTACGTACGTGACATTGTTTACAAGCCGTTATATTGGCGTCTTTGCGCAGCTGAAACACTGATTGAGCGATTACACGAGACAGGATGCGGATTGTAAAGTTGTACTCTTTCTTTTAACTTACCTTCAGATGTTTAGTCATGTTTATTTTGTGCTGAAACTGGTATTAATGTGGAGGAGACGATCAGTTCACGTGCGCCTCGCGCTGCCGCTTTTATTGAACTGAGGTGCTACAGCGATCTGTCACTCCACATTAAACAGTGCCAAAACTGCATTTATTGTTTAAATACTGCAATACAATGGACAGAATTTGAAATCGGAGACTTTGTTTCATATGAAAAGTACCAAAGCACAATGCTTATTGCGATTTATTGGATGGGAAGTACCCTTCAATGTTCCATACATTAACTGAAAACAGGCTAGACTAATCAATTCTTGGGATTTAGGAATCGATATAGTTCCGTAAAAATGAGAATCGATTAATATCGAAATATCGATATTTTTTACCCAGCCCTAGTAATTTTGTCCTGGCTTCAACAACACATGCCATGTAAAACCATTCTGCTCAATGATTTGGGGCTACTGTTCCCTCTCTCTCATTATGTTGCTATACTGTACAGATAATATAATGTTTAAATGGATACACTGACCTGAGTGTATCTTTATGACCTCATGAATTGCAACGTGTTGTGATGGAAACCTGCAGTTTGTGTGCACTTGTGTTTGCTTGTGTGTTTGTTTTGAACTGATGTAGAACTGGCCAGTGAGGTTAGAGTGCTCCCAGGCTAATAGTAACCTAGGTTTCCTTATCAGGATGTGTTCCTCTTTAGGGTTCATTCTGAGGTTGATAAATTTAATGCAGCTGAGCACTTCACCGCCATTCTCCTTTTCTCTTTATAATTATTCTTTGCCTTCTCGCAGACTGGTGAATTACCACATTAAGATTTTCTGCATTTATTATTAGCTATGGAGGGTGGAAGTGAAGGTCTGTTTCTCTTTTCTGGCCTTTTAATTCCTTATGCTTTTTCTGTCATTTCCTTTATTTTTCTTTCTTAGCTTATCATCTGTCCTAGACAAGGTGCCTTTGACCAAAGCACAGGCTATGCTTGTTCATCTGTGGGAAAAACTATCCTTTAAGTGCTAGCCTGATTTATAGTTACAGCATGGCTGGCATTGATCATGTCAGAGACTGATAGCTGGCTGTCAGCTGACAAAGCCTCTCTTGGTGAGGAGAGGAAGGAGAAAATGTGCCTGCGATCCAATGATTTCCATCTCCAGCGTCTTGAAACTTGATCTAAGTATAACTAGCTCTCTTCAATGGGGATTACTTAAGATATTCTCAAGCTGATAAACAGTGCATTCCAATCAAAGTTTTGAATTACCCATCATCTGCCCTCCCATGCTCTAATTAGGTCTATGCAGGTCCAAAGTTCACCTTTTAAACTGTTCCAGTCACTTATCTATAAGGTCAGTGATCTCTCTATCGTACCTGTAATGCTAACCTACTGGAGGACAACGGCTCCAGGACTATTTTAGGAGTCATGAGAAAAAAGAAGACTCCATGGTAATGTAGTGATCCACATCAGCAGTCACACTAATAGCAAAATCACATGGCTGCTTGGAAGAGTGAAGCAACATTTGGTCTAGGCTACGAACACTTCGTCAGATCTGCTTGCTTCCGCCGATTCATGCACTCTTTAAAGGTACTTGATAATGTTTGGACTGATTGCATCTCTCCTCTCTCCTCTCCTTTCAGGCTCTGGCTCTTCCTGCCCAATGGTGAATGTGGTCGTCCATGCTGGGCCTCTACAGGGGCCAGTGTTCGCCATCCCGCCCCAGTGGTGAACACCCTCAGAGCATCCACTGCTGAGGCCAGCGGGGCAAGTGAAGCACTGGCCTTGAAGCTCTCCAGCAAATCCCAAAGAGCCCTTTGCACTGAGAGGCACGTGCTTATTTGAAAGCTCGGCACACAGCAACGCAAAAGTCGGCAGAAAAACAGCTGATCCTTTGCCGAGTAGTGGAGGAGGAGTGTCGAGAGTGATCAAGAAACCCAATCCTCTTATCCCAGGCCCAAGACGCCAGCTGAGAGCGAGTGCACTCCGGGAACGCGTGGTGGGGGTGAAAGAACTGACTGACCTCACTGGAGGACCGGGGCTAGAAGCAGCAATCAAAGCAAAGACACACGTCATAGGCTATGGGGGCCATGGTGACCTAGCATAAATGGCTACTCCTGACCCAAAGCTTGTGCTGGTGTCTGCTGCTCAACCCTTTTCCTTTTTCCTTCTCTTTTCCTCGCTGTTGTCCTCCTCTTGCTGCGATCTCTGTGACGGTCAGGCTCTCAGCCTCCCCTCTGCCCCCCTCTCTTCCCCTGTCCCGTGTTTGTGCTGTGGCCATGGGGCTGTGGAAGTTAGTGCGGGGTGTCAGGCAACTCGAGCTCCACCGCCTTATCCTGGTGCTCATCGTATTTTGCCTGCTCTCCATGGCTTTCCTGGCCTACTTTGTCAGCAACAGCCCTAAAATAAAGGAGGCGCCCCCTATGCCTTTCAGTGACTGTGGTGGGGTTGTCGCGGCCGCAGCAGGAGGGCAACGGGCTCCTCTTTTCCTGCCCCCTTTCACAGTCCGGCAGAGGACGGTTAAAGCAGTGGATAACTCTCGAACAGAGCCTGTGGTGCTGGTCTTTGTAGAAAGCATCTACTCTCAGCTAGGACAAGAGATTGTGGCTATCCTTGAGTCCAGTCGCTTCCGTTACCACACTGAGATTGCACCCAGCAAGGGGGACATGCCTACGTTGATGGAACGTGACATCGCCCGCTACGCCCTGGTCATTTATGAGAACATTCTCAAGTATGTCAACTTGGATGCTTGGAACCGTGACCTGCTGGATAAATATTGTGCTGAATTTGGTGTAGGCATCATCGGCTTCTTCAAAGCCAATGAGAACTCGCTGCTTAGTGCCCAGCTGAAGGGCTTCCCGCTGTTCCTGCACTCTAACCTGGGCCTACGGGACTACCACATCAACCCTGCTGCCCCATTACTGTACATCACCAAACCCAATGAGGTGGAGCAGGGCCCGCTCCCTGGCGATGACTGGACGGTCTTTCAGTCTAACCATAGCACCTACGAGCCCGTGCTCCTGGCTCTCACAAAATCCTCAGAGGCACTGGCCCATTTGGGGCCCCACCGAGCCCTTCATGCCACTGTAGTTCAGGACCTTGGCCTTCACGACGGCATTCAAAGGGTGCTGTTTGGTAACAATATATCGTTTTGGCTGCACAAGTTGATTTTTGTGGATGCCATAGCCTATCTGACAGGGAAAAGACTCTGCCTGTCCTTGGAGAGGCATCTGCTAGTTGACGTGGATGATATATTTGTGGGAAAGGAGGGTACGCGTATGAAGGTGACAGATGTGAAGGTGAGTGTCTTTTCTAACTTGGTACATCCAAAAATGAATATTGTCTTCATTTACTCACCCTCATGGCATTCCAAACCTGTATGACTTTCTTCTGTGATTTAGAACACCATGAGAGTGAGTGAATGATTTTCATTTTCAGAATTGTAATTTTTTTGGGTGATCTAACCCGTTAAAAGTTCTTAGGCTGCTCAGTGTTGTTTACCTGTAAGCATTCACATTGATCTCTCATACTCTTCATCTCAGCCTGTGATGTAACAGGCAAAATTTATGTTCTTAACATAATGTATTGGCTGAGGTAACATGGTACACAAATGATGCTCTGAACACTGTAGTGTCATGGAGACTCAAGGCTAAACAGCTAGTACTCAAAATAATGTACTTGTTAGAGCAAGGGATAATTGCTCTCTTTGGACAATGTGCCTATTAACCTCCTATTTATTAGCATTGTTGCCAAAGGGGCTGATTACAGAGACGTATGAATCCCTCCCAGCACTCATCATCAGAATGAGTAGAAGCTTTCTGCCTCCTACAATATGGAAACCGCAATGCTGCCCGTGGTCTCTACACTTTCAGGAGCCATACATGTGTAGTGTACACTTGCAAAGATAGACATCACCCAGAGGTTGTCCTCTTTGAAGCTAGACAAAGTAAATTAACAGCTCTAATAAGAAATAATAGGGCAATTAATGTCCCATTTGCATTGACAACATGAAGATGTTTCTTCAGCAGAAAAATCTGCCTTGTCTGTCTGCTTACTGAATCAGTCAAGCAGTTAATTAGCTCACCATCAATTATATTTGACAAAGTTAGCAATTGGCAATTTTCAATTTACTTAGCTAAAATGGTGAATGAATAGACATGTGACATCAAAAGAGATGTAAAATATTTCTCTTATATTAGAGGAATAGCTTACACAAGAATACATATTCAGTTATTTATGTGTCATTACTCTGCCTCATGTCATTTCAAACCCATATGACTGACTTTGTGTAACACAAAAGAGAAACAATTACACGGCCACTTTGTTCAGTATAATGAACGTAAAAGCTCCAAAATTACAAATAATTGTAATGTCAAAAAATGATTATTGAAATTACATTTTAGGTAAACTATTCCTTGAATTTACTTTTAAGTCTATCAAGTTAAATAACACAGATGGGAATCATCTAACTGAATAATAATATCTCACCTTTTCGGTTCATCTTGCTTCAGAAATAAGAAAATGCAAATGTATATTTAATATGTTTGTATTATACATTTGTTTAAAATTTGTTGTCTTGTGTAACACCTGAGCGTATCCATCCTGTACCTCGGTATGAAAACCACTGTATACAAGTTAAGCTCAATAGCATCTGTGCCCATGTAATCGGCAACATGCCACAGATGCTGTTGATAGAGCATAACTTGTATTTAGCCCTGAACAGCCCTTAAAACCCAACCTGTTACACAACTGGTGCTATTTATTATTTACTGGAGAAAGCAGGTTTGAAAATGTACGCAGCATCTCATTTCTATATGCTTTCCTTTTACAGTCAGTCTTAATCAAATTGGTTACTGGGGACAATACCTTGGAGCAAGGACACAATTTTTAGTTAATCCATGTTCTTCTTTTTTCCACAAATAGCATAAGTGGTTTGCAGGAATATGCGTGTAACACACAAATTATCCACCCACAGAGCTGTATTTATGTTGTTGTTTTTTGCCAGCTTGGATGGTGATGTATGCCATGCCACCTGGCCTCAAGCTGAACAAGTAGGCTGTAATCACCTCAGCCAGTGGTGCTGCATAGAAAACTCGGACAAACTGTGTCTAATGGTGGACTAATCGCATCTATTCTTACTCCATGTGCTTTTTCAGAACTGAAGCTTATTTATTTCCACCTACTCACTACACATGCATATATGATGTCCATATGTACACAGTTCACTGCTCTATATGTTAATGTGCATACATTGTACTGTATGTATGGGACAACTAGATTATTTCAGCATTTTTAGCTTGTATATTTGTTACAACGTTGGGTTACTTGCAGAATCATGTACAAGGTGAGCCAGTCTTCATTGAAATAGCACAAAAAAATGACACATCGTGATTGTCTTCTTTTTCATTTTGGTGTCTTAATGTGGGTAATATTCCACATATATATCAGCAGATGGAGTTCTGAAGAAAAAAACTCTGGGCATCCTAAATAAAATTCTATTGTGAATTATGGAGTGCCGCTTAAGAATAACAAGAATTAATTATTAATTTGTTAAATAATCAACTGTATTTAATTTTTAATTAAATATAAAATGTAAATTAAAAATGTTTCAAATTTACAAATAAATAGACATTAAAAATAGTTCCCGTTTAAAAATGTACTTTTAATTGCTTCAGACCCTGATTGCTGCTATATAATAAGAGTAATGTGTAGTTGTATTGTGTACTTGACAATGTTGTCTTGATTTTCACAGTTGTGAACTTGAGCTATTTGACAGTCCAGCTGTACATCAGCCTCGTTCAGACTGTCTGAAATCCGATCATGTTTAGCCTGAACGGCAATGAACTACATGAAATCTGATTTTTGCAAATCCATTTCGAGCTACATTCATATGTGGTTTGAAATCCTATTCAAATCGCATCCCTGGAAATCCGTTTCAGTCTGACCGGTCAGATCAGATTTAGCGTATCTTTTTCACGTTCTCATGCCACGTAAAACATAAACACATCAGACGTTTTTGTACATGCTGAACATCTTTGCAGAAACAAAGATGTGTTGTTGCGAAGTGCAAGTCAAGTAGAAAAAGACAATATACTTCTAGTATAAGCACCTCTTTGAGTTTTGAAAGTAGCGGAGACGGCAGCACGGAATAAAGTCGCACATTCCAGCTTCCTGCATTTCTGCCGCTGCCTCATAAAATGAAATATAATCCAGCGCGATGGCAACATGTTGTCATGTCGTAAGACAACATCTGTATTGCAAACTCTATTGCTGGTGTTGCTGTTTGAAGCATAGGCATAACAACGCAAAGGCATTGCCATAGAAACCAATGCAGGTGTCAAGAAAACGAAAGAGCGCTACGGGACACACAAATTGAATTTGATCAGTTTGCGATACACAGTGTGGACAGTCAATCAATTAGATTGGATTCCAATCGGATAAGAACAAAAATACAAAATTTGGACTGACAGTCTGAGCAAGGCTTTAGAGACTTCATGTGACCATTGAGTGTCAGCTGTATGGGGAGAAGAGATTATCTGTAAGGGAATGACAGTTTTGCCCATCTCTGTTGTCCAAATGTGATGCCTTTGCCGGATGTGACATTGGACTGGCTTTGCTGTGCATCTGGTTACTCTATCCGCAGGAGCTGAATCTTGTCTTAGCAACCATTTTGAACTCTAGTCTGTTAGGTTAAGAGATAATCAGATGGGCTATGGGAAGAAAATAAGATTCAGGTATGAAAATGTTTCTGTAGTGTTGCTGCAGTTCTGAGCCAAGTCTGTTGTGACAGCAAAGGTCAGTGGTGACAAAAGCTGTTTTCTGAGAGTTTCTCTTACTCTGTCATAACTCATTGAACAAAGTTATTGATTGTGAAAAGAAACATTTTTTTTTTTTTAATGGGTAGCATCTTTTTTTCTTTTTCAAACTAACTCTTCTTTTATCAACCTGTCAAAGATGATTCACACTACTGAATCTGTCCACCCTGGACATCACCATGCAATCTTGGATGGCTCGCAGATTGCCATAAAAACAGCAGGATTATGCTGAGCAAACACACTCAAGGCAGAACAAATATTGGATACACTCATACTCCGGGACACTGGCGGCTCTTAAAGATGCCATCTCTTCATTGCGAAGCAGCAGCCTTCTCTCCACAGCAGCACGGCTTGATTTGTGATACTGCTGCAACTATCGGCTTGGCTTTGTGTTAGATTTGTGCGGGAAGCGACACTATCTCTCCCCGCCGTCTGATTTGTGCTGGAACAGCGCTGTAATTTGCTTATACCCCCGTATCACTCTCAGGGTTTAAAGGGCTTGATGGCAGGCTCATTTTGTATTTCAAGCCTCACAGGGCCGTCATTAGCTAGATGTGCGCAGTGATGCTAAGTTATGAAATGTGTTCATTTCGCAAGGATGAGTTTAGATTGATGTTAAGGCTTTATTCGGCGCATCTGACCTGCCCGTGGGTAGAGGAGATTTGAATGCAAATGTATATATATTTCACATCCCACTCAGTCTGTCGATCTGGCCGATGGCCTGAAAGTTCTTCTTTTCTTCAAAGGGCTGAATTGGCACCACACTGACATCTATTGGTGACTTTAACTCATACATTTATTAATGTGAATGCCTAAGGTACTGGAGAGATTCGTTTAACACCACACTAGTTGTTTTTGCCTTCAAGCACAGCTCAGAGTAAAGTCAAATGTTGTTGTTTTTGTTCTTGGCATATTGCTAATCTTATTCAGATTTTAGGCAGGACTTTGATATTGTGTTATTAAAGTGATAGCTTTTCTTCCATTTCAAGGCTTTGCTCAGCACACAGAATAAACTGCAGACACTAGTTCCCAACTTCACCTTCAATCTTGGCTTCTCCGGGAAGTTCTACCATGCAGGTACTTTTTTCCCTTTTCTTGTTGTCTTTTAAGAGACTTTGGCATTTGTTTAAACCTCAGGAGAAATCAGACGTTTTTTTTTGTCTTAAATCTGATTCTTGTTAAACCAACAAATATGAATCTTGTTAAACCAACAAAAAAGATATTTATGGTCAGATCTATTTTCTGTTGTTGTTCAGAATGAAGTCACTTTTGCTAGCCATGTCCACAATAGTTGCAATGCAAAATTTGACATCTGTAAGATTTATTTATTTATTTTTTAATTTAATTTGATTTTTTTAAGAAACATGCTCACCAAGTCTGCCTTTATTTTTCTATTTTAATAGATGTTAAAATTTCATTTTTTCTTCAAATAAAATTTTTATTATGTGATGGCAAAGCTGAATTTTCAGCATCATTGCTCCAGTCTTCAGTGTCTCATGATCCTTCAGAAACCATTCTAAAATGCGGATTTGGTGCTGAAGAAACATTGCTTATCAATGTTTAAAATAGTTTTACTGCTTAATATTTTTGTGTAAAATGTGATACGTTTTTGGTCAGGATTCTTTGATGATACAAAGTTCAAACTAACAAACAGATTTTTCTTATGCTCTTTTAGACCCAGATGTCTTTACTGTTAAACTTCAGCAGTATGTATATGTGTTTTTGCAGGTACAGAGGAGGAGGATGAAGGCGACGACATGCTGTTGCAGCACCGGCATGAGTTCTGGTGGTTTCCACACATGTGGAGTCACATGCAACCACACCTTTTCCACAATGTCAGCGTGTTGGCAGAGCAGATGAGACTCAACATGCAGTTTGCACAGGTTTGTTGGTGAAATTATCTTAATTATCTTAAAGCTGAACTGTTTGATTTGTGTGACACTAATTGCACCAAACAGAATTGCAAACCTAATATTACCAAACACTCCACTCGTCTACTATTGTTCGGCCACACAGGTTATTCCGCCCCTATTGGCACTCCATTGGTTGAATGTCTTGAAAGTGTTTACACTCTTCAACCAACTTACAAAAGATTTACATATTCTTTAAATATTAAACTTGGATAAGCAAATGCATATGGAATATATTTTCCATATTCGTTTTTTCCTTACGTTTGTTGTGTTGCGACAGGGGAGCTCGCTTTGTTCCTTCGTCATTGTGTTACTATTTACAGCCATTATTGCTGCTGTCGCAGAGGTGCGAGAATCGATTCTCTGCCCGCCAGCTTTATCTCATGTTGGTATTTCATTATAGATTTGTATTAGCACTTTTTCATTGGATCGGTAGGATTCTCTTTGACCTTGACTCGGTGTGCATCCGCCGAGGAGATTGTGAATTTGGCCTGTTGAAACGAGCCCGCCCCGGTGTAATGATGGTCATTGGAGTGGGATATGGACCGCCGGCAGACGGACAGCGAGAGGGAGTGCACCGTGAATACTAACCAGCCCTTTCCTCCTCTCGTTAATCCTTCTGTCACATCCTGTCTTTAGAGCAGACACTGACATATGCCTTCTCCTGCACTCTGCTCAATGGAGAAGACACAGCTTCTTCATCAAGGTTTAATGAGCCTGCAAAGGGCCGTCCTTAACCGGGGCTTGTGGATCTCACAGTTTGTGCTCACACACATGAGCGAGAAGGAACTCACACGTGGAGCTCTTAAATTGGCACCTTGGACTTGAAGTAAAGCCCTTTGCTCATCTGAGGATGTGTTTGTCTACCACCCTCCTGTGGCGTTAGAAATAACTACGCCTCTTGACACACAGTTGTTTTTTTCTTCTGCAGAGAAGCATAATCAAAAGCTTCTCTCTCACGCACACCCTGATTACATTTCTTGTTAACGGCATCTCTAATGCATCTCGTATCGACTTTTCGTTCGCCCCATAAGACTTGGCAGTGTAATTGCGGGTGAATTTCATGTGTTGAGTAGCTGTGTGATTGATCATCATGAGCGTTCGTTTGTGTCTTGCCATTGCAGGAACACGGTATTCCCACAGACATGGGGTACGCTGTGGCCCCCCACCATTCAGGGGTGTATCCTGTACACAGCCAGCTGTACGAGGCCTGGAAAAGCGTATGGGGGATCACAGTTACCAGCACAGAAGAATATCCACACCTTAGACCAGCACGCCATCGCAGGGGCTTCATACATCGTGGCATAAAGGTAAAACATTGCCACTTCACTGTAAAGCTTGATAATCTTATACAGAAAAACATGAAAGAATCAGTGTAAATTATTATTTTTTTTTACAATTTATTCAGTATTCATTCACAACATAGTTTGTTTACATCTTAATTTTTCCCATTAAATTCCTTTTTATGAAGTAGGTTCTGTCAGGAGATTAAAATAATTTTAATTCATTTAATCTTGATTGATACTGCATTACTGCAGTTAGATCAAAAATACAGTAATATTGTGAAATATTATTGGAATTTAAAAAAAACTGTTTTCTATTTTAGTACATTTTAAAATAAAAAATAAAAATGTATTCCTGTGATGGCAAAGTTATTTTCAGCAGCCATTACTCTAGTGTCCCATGATCCTTCAGAAATCATCCTGATATGCTGATTTGGTGATCAAGTAACATTTCTTTTTATTATCAATGTTGCAAACAGTTGTGCTGCTTAATATTTTTGTGGAAGCCATGATACTTTTTTTTAGGATTCTTGAATAGGAAGTTTACAAGAACAGTTGTTGTTGTTTTTTTTTATTGAATTTTTTTGTAACATTATAAATTGACTTTACAGTCACTTTTGATCAATTTAATGCATCCTTGCAGAATTAAAGTATTAATTTCTTTTTTTTAAATCTTGCTGATCCTAAACGTTTGAGCAGTAATGTGTCTGTGATTAATTTTTCACATTGCGTTTGGTGTGAAAGGGCCTTTATTAATAAAACACAAGCAGAATGATTTTCTGTGTAAATCTTACATTATTCAATTCAGTTCAACAGTGTATCCAATAATGATTTAACAAATAATATAGAGATTCGTTTTGCTTGTGTTTTATTAATTAGACCCAGTGTTTTCAAATCCAAGAAAAATAATGCAAAATTATGTTATTGTAGCCTAAGCTCAATTGCGCCCACCATGATGAGATTAAAAGACTAATGGCTTGTTTTGGTTTCATTCCTTCTAATACATTCGGCTTGGAGTACGTCTGTGCAATGGCTGAAGCTGAATTGAATGCTGTCTGTACAGGTCTCTCACCTTCTTCTGTCTGCAGGTGGAGATTAATTCTATTTATTATATATATATATTATTATTAATATATTTTTAATATATAATTATATTTTAATTATATTTATAGATTAATAATATTATCAATTATATTCTAATAATTAAAAATGAATTCATCTCCTAATGAATGGATGGAAAATTTATGTGAATTCATTCATCAAATAAAATATGAAATGCAAAAACATGGGAATGGTGTCTTCTTTTCATCCATTCAGAACCCCTGTCATGACAAGAGACATAAAGACATCTGGTCCAAAGAGAAGACCTGTGATAGGCTGCCCAAATTTCTGGTTATTGGCCCACAGAAAACAGGTGAGTCCTGGTATTTCCATACTCAAACCTTAAATCTTACTTAGGGTAACCGAATAAATTACCCAAAATGCAGCCTTAGAGATTGCGTTTGATATTGTTTATTTCTGACCACAGGTACCTCAGCTTTGCACTCCTTCCTGACCCTTCACCCCGCCATCACCAGCAACTTCCCCAGCCCAGTCACCTTTGAGGAGATCCAGTTCTTTAACGGGCCGAATTACCACGATGGCATTGACTGGTAATATACACAGCACAGCTTTTTCACTCCCAGCCAGTGTAGCAGACACAAGTCATTAGTCATAATAAGTTTGTTTCTATCACCCCTCCACTTTATTATATCTGTAAGACTGTCTAGGTTTCATATTGAAATTTTAATAGATCCATCACTTTTAATAGTGAGATGATGTTACAGTGTCCTGTAATAGAATACAAAATAAAATCATTTATTGTTGCCTCTTGTAGCATATTTGTTGTTATTGCGTGTCTTAATCTCTTGCAGGTACATGGACTTCTTTCCCTTCCCCTCGAACGTCAGCACAGACTTCATGTTTGAGAAAAGTGCCAACTACTTTGATACAGAGGTGGTTCCAAAGAGGGCTGCCGCCTTACTGCCCAGAGCCAAGATCTTAGCATTGCTTATCAACCCAGTCGACAGAGCCTACTCTTGGTATCAGGTACTCTACAACAGCTTTCTCTCATTCTCCCTCCCTCTTTCTCTCATGTTGTGTGGTCTGTTTTCTGTAATAGATGTAATATTCCAGCAGTAGTAATCATTTAAAGGTCTTGTTAGAATTTTTTTTTAAAGGGGTCATATGATGCGATTTCAAGTTTTCCTTTCTCTTTGGAGTGTTACAAGCTGTTCGTGTCTTCTATAATGAGTACCCTGGAGGCTCTCGCGAGCTGGACAAGAGCATACGTGGAGGAGAACTCTTCCTCACCATCCTCCTAAACCCTGTGAGCTGCATTTGTGCTGTTTTCCCCTCGGTGTTTGTGCTTGTGTGTGTGTTGAGTGAATGGGAGGGAGTATATTTTTCTTTGTGTGTGTTTGTTTATATTTCCCAAAGCCTTAAGCAGTGACAGAGTCCTGCCCTTGCACTCTATGCTTTTGTTTGTGTCCAGCCCTATCGCCTGAAGTGTTTACTAGTGCAGCAGCTGAAAAAATAAACTAGATTATGATCTTCAAAATGAAAATATGAGATGTTTCCAAAGCTTTCCTTAAAAAGAAACAAAATAAAGTTATATGTAAATAACACTGTCCCCACCCTCAGATCAGCATCTTCATGACACACCTGTCTAACTATGGAAATGATCGGCTCGGCCTCTACACCTTTGAGTCTCTGGTGAAATTTGTACAGTGCTGGACCAACCTACAGCTACAGACTCTACCTCCTATGGAACTAGCCGAGAAATACTTCCAGATCTTTCCAGAAGAGATGGACCCCCTATGGCAGGTATAATAAAGGCAAATATTTGTGATTATAATCACAATTATAATAGTTGTATTAATAAATATTTATTTATGCATCTATATGCATATATATA
>NW_015544204.1:417551-419532 GCF_001515605.1 Sinocyclocheilus anshuiensis
CGTAAAAAGACAGTATAAGTCATTATAATCTGTAATTATGTCTCCACTGGATGCAACAAATGCCTCGTTTATAATGGATTTTAATGTTTTTGTCTCGTCGCGCCTTGACAAGGCATCACAGTATGGTAAGGGCGTAACATTTGCGTCACATGCTTGAGGTATTCGGCCAATCACAACGCACTGGATAGCTGGCCAATCAGAGCACACCTCGCTTTTCAGACCGATGAGCTTTGTAAAAATCGACGCGTTTCAGAAAGGCGGGGCATAGAGGAGAAACAATAATGTACAGTATGTGGAAAATAATGTGTTTTTTGAACCTTAAACTGCATAAACACATTTCATTACATCAAATACACAAAATAATGTTCTTTTTAGCAACATCATATGACCCCTTTAATGGAGTGGCACTCAGAAAATATCCCCATTACCTGAGACATATCACTGAATTACTTACTGAAAAACACGTCTTCGTGGTAGACGTAGACTTTTGAGGCAATTTCATGCATTAATTTCGTGAGGTCGTTTTGTGCATTAATAGGGCAGCCCATATATGGACTGCAGAAAGTAGAGGTTCTTGTCTGAAGCTTTGGCCTAGCCAGATAGCATTTATCTTAACCATGAACCCTTCTCTTTCACCATAGAAATTATGACATGAGTTGTGTGTGTTTTTTAATGTCTTGTCAGCACCAGCGAGCACACCAGGACCCTGTTGCCATTAACCACACCTTCCACGAGGTTGTAACAGCAGGTCCGTCTGCATCTAAAGAGCTGTTGACCCTTCAGAACCGCAGCCTTAAGCCTGGGACTTACGCCACACATCTAGAGCACTGGCTTGTGCACTACCAGGCCAGACAGGTACTGCAGTTATCTCCGTATGATTGCCTTTTCTTGTTTTTGATGTGTTTTAACAACTATCAGGGCAAATGCATTTGAAATCTGTAGGTTTGAATGTGGCTTTTATTTAAATATATATATATGTACTTTTTTAATGCATTTTATTTTATGTGCTTGTCTTTTTCATTTAGCTTTTTAATTTATTTCAGTAATTCGACGATTTCATTTTGGTTATTTGACAAGGCACCATTTATAATATGTTTTTCATCTAATATTTATATATTATTTTATTCCAGCTTTATTTTTAGTTCACAACAACACCACTGCTTACTTTGCCAGTATAGCATTTATTACCAACAAAATTTTTCTTAGTAAAATTTTTCAAAATTAGCATTGCTATTTGTTTTCTGAACTCTCTCTTTTTTTTTCGACACTCCTCCACATTAGCTCCATATTGTAGATGGTACCCTGCTCCGATCTAACCCAGCCCTGGTGATGGACGGCATCCAGCAGTTCCTGGGGGTCACACCCATCTTCAATTACACCCAGGCTCTCGTGTGAGTCCCACTGTTCACCTCACTCTGTTGATGAACACTATAGCTGTGAATAACCTGAACATGTTTCTTATATAAAACTGTGTGTTTGTGTGTTATCTGTGTATTGCAGCTTTGATGAGGGTAAAGGATTCTGGTGTCAGAGGTTGGAAGGTGGGCGTCCTAAGTGTCTGGGGAAGAGTAAAGGCAGAAAATATCCAGAAATGGCCCCCGAGGTAGATGATAGTCTCATCTCTTCTCTCCTCCCTCATAAAACTCTCTCTCTTTCTGAACAATGCCAGTGGCAAGGACACGCTCTTATAGACGTGACTCACTGGCAGTGAGAAGTGATGGGCTCAACCTCACACAGATCAGATCATATCAGTCATGTCATATATCACTGGAAATGTTTCAACTAGTAGAATGCAACAAGCATGTTTGTTTCGTTGCAAACAGAATGAAACAACACACGGGCAGTCTCAATGTTTACAGTTGAACAGTTTTTAACCGTTTTCAGAAAACCGTTTAACTTTGTCTGGTGCATAGACCAACAATTAAAAAAATAAAAATAAATTATATATATATATATATATATATATATATATATATGTGAT
>NW_015544204.1:419592-453395 GCF_001515605.1 Sinocyclocheilus anshuiensis
TAAAAACACATGCTGTCTGAATGGCTTCTAGATCATGTACACATCTGGCTTTTTGTCATGTTTTTTATTAGTACTTGAAAGGTAAACATTAATCACATTATTTCTATGAAACAAACAGTAAATGGCATAGTGAAATAAAATAAATATACAGGTCAGTTAAAATGATCAGCTGATTCCACTACATAAAACTTTGGTAATTTGATTAATAATAATTGTAGTAACAGTAATACAACAATTTGTATTTTTTTATAAATAATAATAATAATAATGTTACTAATATTATCATCATAATAATTTCTAATTTTGGAATTTAATGTTCAAACATTTGTAATTTTATCAATTATAACATTTTAGTATTTTGAAATAATTATAGATAAGAAGAATTAATAGAACTAATTATTTATAATTGTAAAATATATCATCATCATCATCATCCAATAAGAAGTCATTTTTAAATAATAATTTAAAATAATTATAGAATTAATAATTTATAATTTCATAATAAATTCTAATACTTTAATACATAATAAATTAATTCTAATACTTAATACATAATAAATTCTAATACTTTAGTAGTACTACTATTGCTAATAATAATAATAATTCCATCATTTATAATTGTATTATTAATATTAATTAATATTAATTGTATATTTAATTATTAGTAATAAGAATTACAATAATCATTTAATTTTTAATGTTATTGTTTGACATAGATTAACAGAATTAATGTAATAATACTAATAATATTGTATAAAACAAAAACGGTAGCGGGTAAATAGGTTGTCATTTATGCGAAGGCAAAAGATGTTTTATATTTGAACATAGTCATGGCTACAGGCTGTTGTTAGTTATAACACACAGCAGTTATGAGTTGCAGGCTTCCTCAAACAGCTCTGTTTGTGTCTTTCCCAGACACGTGCCTTCCTGACGGAGTACTACCGGGAGCATAACCTGGAATTGTTACGGCTGCTGAATCTGCTGGGTCAGGCGTTACCCACCTGGCTCAGAGAAGAGCTCCAGAGCACCAGCTGGAGCTGAGAAGACGACTCCTGCACCTCCAGTATCAGAACACCTAAAAAACAGTGTCCGCTCACTACAGAGGTACCAAAACCACTCGGTTCATAACTATAGTAGCAGATGAAATGACTGACGGCTTTGAAACGGACTGCAAACCTCAGCCTCTCTCTGCTGCCAAGGTGCTCACTGTCTGAGATGTTGAAGATGAGGGAATGCTGGGAAATGTAGTCCCTCCTTTTTACCTTAATGACAGACCTGCCTGTCAGGCCCAGAATGCACTACCGATGTGGACAAGCATGAATTTATTGGTGACTTAAGTGTGTTAATACACACTAGTACTCGTACAATAAACACACACAGTCTAGCCTTGATCATCTCGTCTGAGGAATGATTGTAAAACATTGTACATTTAAAAGCGTTGTATATTTTGGGTCCGGGTGGGTGGGATTGTGATGGTTGAACCTGACAGCGTTTGTGTACAGCCAGAGCTCTGTTTGAATGGGACGCCTATAGGACGTCAGATCCGCAGCCCTTCTCTTCCCCACGCGCACAAACACACAAAGCTGGATCAGAAACCAAACGGTAAGAAAGTATATGCAATCGAGGGAGCATCTCTTCAATGTCTCGTCTCCCACTAGAGTCCAGTGGAAAGCTTTTATTTCAAGTGTCTTATCAGGTGTATCTCCGTATTTATCTTATCCATGCACACTGTAGTGTGGAAATTACTGTAGACGCTGTGGCAGATGTGTTGTATGTCAGGAGCTGTGAAAGCGGGAGAGGAGAAGGGCTGTGCTATGATTTGATTTGTGGTCTGTCCTACACAAGGAGGAGCTGCTGTCTTTTTTTCTTTAGTTTTTTTTGTAAAAAAAATGTATTTTAAAAACTCCCAACGCTGTATTATCTCTAATAAACACTTAGAGAGGTTGGATATGTTTGTGTAAATCATTTGGTCTGGAATTGAGCCTTTTGAGAAAAGAGCAAAAGGTATTATGGGCAAAAAATTGTCTGTAAGATTTTTTTTAATGCAGCCATTACTCCAGTCTTCAGCATCACATGATCCTTCAGAAATCATTCTAATATGCTGATTCAAGAAACAAACATGATACATTTTTTTCAGGATTATTTGATCCTGAATTTGAAAAATACTTGAAATGGAAATCTACAACAAAACATTCTTACTGAACCCAAGCTGCTGGACGGTATATTTTCCTAAAATCAGTTTAGAGATTTTAGTCTTTCTTCATTCAAGTAGAGGAGCTAAACTTGCCAGAGAAAATGGCTGCCTGTGAGTGTTGCCACCAAATTACCTTTCAAAGGGATCACAGTTCTGTCTAGGGAAGCACTTTTAAATATTTTTATATTTGCTGCTTAAAAGCACAAGAAAAAAATGTGTGTAACAGTCATATTGTGTCTAATAGTGAATAATAGCTCAGCCTTCATTTCAATGACTTCAAGCAAACCACATTTCTCTAACCACACATCACACTACTGCTTAATGAGCTTCCTGTGGAAGAGTTGTTAAGCGAAAACTTATCTGTAAAAAGAGACATAAATGTAAGATGATTTCCCTTTCGAAATGCACTATTTGTAATAATTTCTCCAAATACGCCAACACGATGCATGAGCACCTGATATGCACCTGTCATTAGTTGTGTAATACAATGTGTAAATAACCGCATTCAGTTTCATTTTTGAATGCAGCAAGTTGTTAAATGACTGGCCTTTTTGTTATCTCCTTAAGTAGCATTCCAGTTGTCATGCCTTTTCTCTCCACACAGTGGAGCTATAGACTTTGAGTGATTTGAGGCTAATGCTCTCTTCTAGTGATGGGAAGTCCGGTTCTTTTCCGCGAACCGGTTCTTTCGGACAGTTCGTTTCAATGAACCGGTTAAAAAAAAAAACGGTTCACAGGTTATTTTACTCTATAACGTAATGACGTCATTTGCGATGACGTAATGACTATCGTCCCGGGTCGGGATGAAAATACATTCAACATATTCAATTATATAAAGTCAGTAATCATTACTTCAGTCAGTTAAAACATCAACATGATCTAACCGGTTAAATCGAACGATTCGTTCGCGAACCGGACATCACTACTCTCTTCATCTCACAGAATGCATGCATACACACGCTGCACACCTGGAACATTTCCACTCATCCGTTAATTAATAACACATGAGCTTTAATGCTTAATGGGCTGCTCGGTGGGTGTCTGGCCACAAATGGGTTTACACCTCTATTGAGTGTGTTTGTGTATTATTCATGTATATTTAGTTGTAGTAGCATAACTAAAGAGCCACTGCTGTCCTAACTGACTTGCTAAACAGGCTTTGTCAATTTTTTAAAATGATGTTAATGATTATTTTTTAATTTAATCATCCTCTTTAGAAAGTTCAATGTTGTCTTTTGTCACGTTGTGCTTTCAGTACTTTAAAGTGATGGAAATTCTGTAATCATTTCGTTCCTAACTTAAATGACTGACTTTCTTCTGTGGAACACAAAAGAACAGTTTTTGTCTGTTTGTGTCCTTCAGGCTTTCATTGTGTGGACAAAAAAACAGTTAACAGTGGACAGTTAAAATACTGCATTTTCAGTGCCGCTCAACATCTGATAGTCTCTCATAGTAAATTTTGCTTTAAATATGTCGTTTTTTGTATATTTGTGCTCATCCCAAAAAAAAAATGTCCAAGGTAAAATCTAATCTAAATCAAAACCAGTTGCACTAAAGCCTTGATGACAATTAATTGCTTACTACACAGTAAACGGGCAAGGCTACTCATTTTGAGCATTTTTCCCCCCTCCTCTTTCCCTCTGGCTGCCTCCTCCATTTTCTCTCCCTGCTCTGAAATGGCTGTGAAATTTCCCACTTGGGCGAGACTGTCGTCTGTTTTGACTTAATGTAGGAAATTGACTCATTTCGTGGCATTGATTTCCTCTCTGCCTCATAGAGGAGATCGCTGGCAGAGCAAACCTGAGAGCGGTCGATAGCCCTTCATTGGAGAGAGAGAGCGCTCGTGTGTCATTGTTTGTTTCCCCCATTTTAATTCTCACAACCTTCGCCTATATAACTACACCAGTAATCTACTATTGTGGCATTTTACCTTCATCTATAGGTGTTCCTGGTGTAGCTGTTGTTCGCAAACGTCACATAATTTATGTTATCTGTCAGTGGAATTCAGAGGCCCACTAGTTCAATGACACTGGTTTCTCTTGTGATTTACTGAATTGGTAGGGTTCACAATGTGACACTTTTACTCCAAATACGAGCCCAGGCCAGGTATGTTGGTGTGTGTTTCTGCAGTTGCTACTGATTTTATGGATGGAATGGAAGGGACACACTTTGAAAATGACTTAATTTTTTAAAAAGGGGTTTAATCGTGAGAAATAAAAATGTATCTTCTGGGCTGGAGAATGGTCTTAAAAAAAGTTATATTATGACCGAGACATGCAATGGTTGCTAAAACTGTTTAACAGTTACCAACTTTTGTGTTCAGCAGAAGAAAAAGTGTCATACAGGTTTGGACCAACATGAGGGTGAATAAATTACAGAATTTTCATTTTTGGGTGAACTATCCCTTTAAATTATGTGCATCTAATAAGGCTTTATTGACTGCATTCTCTTTGGGTTCAGTAGATCAGTGCTTGTCCTTTCCGTGAACACTTCCACAGTAAGCATCACTTAGCCTGTATACAGGAAAGTCGGCCTCCACAGCCTCTGTTCTGGGAACTCATTATCAGGTAAACGCCTTTATGGGGTTCTGCGGTAATTAAAGGATCAATAAAACAACATGTGAGGTTTGTCTCATCAACACTGCTTCACCTGCACTGATGATTGTTCTGGGTCAATATCACCCACGGTTTATGTCTGATGGAAATTGTGAATTGCGAGATTGAGGAGGAATCTTTCCTTCTTATTATTTGATGGGTGTAATACACTTACTGACCAGGTGGTGTCAACACTGTATTTCCTTTAATTTTTTTCAAATTGCCTTGTATTTTTATTATATTTCCTTTTTTTTTTATACAGATCCCCCGTCAAGAAACACTCACATGCACCATCACAGTGAAACTGTGTTAAAAGTATATATCTGCTACAACCTGTGTAAATATCTTAACATTTATAAAACCAAGTTATCAAGTTTTGTTATTTACCAATTTATAACATTTCAAACACAAGCACATGATCCTGTAGGTTGGTGTGCTAGAGGAATGTAACATGGTCCTGTTAGAGGACAGCAGTGTTTACTCTCAAACAATTCAGCTCCACTCACAAAGTTACTCAGACATACAGAATGCCACCCTAGACTAACAAATCGAGAAGAGCTACAGGAACGAGTTTCCTTTATCATTTACTAGCTTTTAACTAAATTAAAGGAGCCAAATCTACTTTAGTGGGGAAAAAGACCTTCAGGCTGCTAGATGGAGTATTACAGCAAGCATTCTCTGTTAATCTGGCTTGGTTCAAGGTGAACGTCAACATAAGGAGTCACCAAAGGGTTAGTCAACGGACAAGCAATTTGGTGGATTGGTGTCCACATTATGGATGCACTGGTGCTTTGCTTCTGCTTGGCGCTAGGACTAATACATACTACAGAGGAAAAGGTTCTCAGACGGGGCAGAGTTCCCCCACATATTGTTTTTGTGATGGTGGATGACCAAGGCTACAATGACATTGGGTACCATGGCTCAGAGATCCACACGCCCGTGTTGGACCAGCTGGCTGGCGAAGGGGTGAAACTGGAAAACTACTATGTTCAGCCCATCTGTTCCCCCACACGCAGCCAGCTTATGACTGGACGGTAAGAGACCCACTATTGTTTTTCTAATGGCACTATTTTGTTTAAACACTGCATGAATCTTACTGTACACACTAGTCAACATTTGAAGTGGATCAAAACCTTCCATCAAAGTTGTCCTAAAACCAAAATGCGTTCTTGTCTTAGGACAATTTTGATGAACTTTTTTGATCCACTTCAAATGTTGACTACTGTATACTTATTACAATTATGTATATACTACTATAAATTATCTTATACTGTCTAATTCGATATATTGCATATTCAGTATAAGTAGCTTTTCTCTATTGAAGTTAAACCCAGTGAATTTATTTGTATAGACAAGGGTTCAATAAATCCAGACCTTGAAGGCCACTGTCCTGCAAAGTTTAGCTCCAACCCTAATCAAAGACTTGTGAGCAAGCTAATCAAGGTCTTCAGAGTTACAACAAAATTACAGGTAGGTGAGTTTGATCAGGATTTGAGCTGAACTCTGCAAGGCAGTGGCCCTCCAGTGCGAGATTTGAGGAACCTGTATAATTGTGTATAATCTGTGTTCCTCCATCACAATCACCACCTACCATCTATTGCTTCAGGTATCAGATTCACACTGGGCTTCAACACTCGATCATCCGTGCACGGCAGCCCCTCTGCTTGCCCCCCGACATACCGACACTCCCTGAGAGGCTCCGGCAGGCTGGCTACAGCACTCACATGGTAGGGAAATGGCACCTGGGTTTTTGCCGGCCTGAGTGTCTGCCAACGAGCCGTGGCTTTCAAAGCTTCCTTGGATCGCTGACGGGCAGTGGAGACCATTTCAGCTTCCAAAGCTGTGACGGTACAGAGGCCTGTGGGTTCGACCTGCATGACGGAAACCGGCCGGCCTGGGAGCTGAGTGGGAATTACTCAACAAGGCTTTACACTGAGAGGTGAGAAACAGCAATCATTTGTGAACCGAATACTGTGCTGCATCGAGTCATGTAAGCTTTTGTGCTCATTTGGACTCTTGCAGAGTGAAAGAAATCCTGAGAGGTCATGACCAGCGGATGCCCCTGTTTCTATATGTGGCCCTCCAAGCCGTGCACACACCATTACAAGCTCCTGGGCATCTTCTCAGACGCTACCAGACCCTTGGCAACAGACCTCGGCGCCACTATGCCGCAATGGTGAGCGGCGTAGATGAGTCAGTAGGGGAGATCGTCAGCGAGCTGCGGGAGCGAGGCTACTACAACAAGTCTGTGCTCATCTACTCTTCAGACAACGGGGGCCAACCTCTCTCAGGGGGTTGTAATTGGCCCCTGCGTGGCGGCAAAGGCTCCTACTGGGAAGGTGGAGTTCGAGCAGTTGGTTTTGTACACAGCCCACTTTTGAAAAGGAAGGGGGTGGTGAGTCAGGCTCTGATTCACATTTCCGATTGGTACCCAACCTTGCTGTCTCTTGCAGGATACAGAGATTCTGATTCCAGCCACCTGGACGGCCAAGATGTTTGGGGTGCTATAAGTAGCGGCCTGCCCTGTCCACGAACTGAAATCCTCTTCAACATTGACCCCGTGTCACGCAGACATGGAGAAGTCGACCCGAGACTCCTAAATGTTAATGGTTTTGGGATCTGGGATACAGGAGTGCGTGCAGCCATTCGAGCTGGTGACTGGAAACTTTTGACAGGGAACGTAGGCGACGGAGACTGGTTTCCGCCACAGACGATGCCGGGAGGTCCGCAGCAGTGGCAGGGCATGGAAAAGAGACGAGACCAGCGAGGGAAGTCTGTCTGGCTTTTCAACGTCACTGCTGATCCCTATGAGAGGGCAGATTTGGCAGAGGCACGGCCTGAGGTGGTCAAGGTGCTGTTGGCCCGACTTGCTGAGTACAACCGGACTGCTGTGCCTCCGCGTAATCCACCGGACGACCCGATGCCAAACTGCCGAATCATTTGATACAGATGGTTGATCGGAACACTGTTGTCCCTGCTCATAATCTATTGTAGTGGATGAGAAACTACACCAGCTAGTATGGAAGAGTTACAGAAGACTCTGTTCTACTAGTGTGTGTATATAGGAACTGAATACATTTGAGTGCATAGCTTTCTTTACACTTAAACCACAAGTTATGCTATATGCTGTGATGAAGGGATGTTGTAATTATATAAAATGTTTCTCAGGTTCATTTAGATCTGATGCCATCACTCTAAAGATCATAACTGTGCTTGTGCCACATAAATGTCAGTTTGTTTTATAAGAATATTTCTGCCTGTTTGAATTAAAATGTGTTGCATTGTTTATGTTTCCAATATGTCATACGCCTACAGTCATACTCCCAAACAAAGCTCTCCTGGATCGATTCAGCCTTATACAATTGAGCCTCACTATACTGGACAATAGCTTGTTTTTTGTAACATTTATTTATTTTTGGAATAACACCAATTTATTACTAAACTCTTGAAATGTGTATCTTATACTGCAGCTAGGCTTGAAGTGTATGTCACTGTAACAGTCTTTTAATTCATTCCCAATGGGACATACCCAAAAGGATTCTCTCTTATTCAAATCACGAATTTGCTTGTGACTGTTTTGTGAATCTTTTCTGATTGATTTGTTAAAAAGAACCAGCTCATGTGAATAATTTGTTTGGGGGGCAAATCGGACATCACAACTCATTGCTTTCGTTGTGTCATTTAACAAGCACAACACAGCAAAAAAGATATACTATAAAATAGACATACAAGAAACACCGAAGGCTGGGGTTTTGGTGAAAGTGCAGATTATTGAAGGAATGGGGGTGGTCTAATTCACAGTGGCGTAAATTAGCAAAATGACTGAAATCGCTTACAGCATCTTAAATGCATCCCAGTTTAATGGTCATGCTAAGAGCAGTATTGAATTACACAATTGCTTTACAAATCAATAAAGCAACATAATGCTGTGGTGTGTCAACACAATCACCACTACAACGGGCAGCAGGCAGCTCATTATAGGCAAATTATAATTCATAAGATGGTGATTGTGCTAATGTAAAGACGTCAAGAGTATTACAATACATTTGCATTAAGCCTAACAAACTGCTCTTGATATTTTAGCCTGTTTTGTGACGCTTCGGTTGATCTTCAGTTACACAGATGAAGTGATAATGCGGTCAGAGCTTGACGGTGCTGATAACTCTTTAATTTTACTGAATCTCGTTTTTAAACCTCATAACACACACTGACAGACAAAATAAGCTGATTTTGGCACATTATGCATCACATATATAATTCAAACATGATCTGCATATATAGTCTGTAATACTTAAAGCAGTGCACTTTCCTGAGGAACCGATGCTGTCTGGCAGCAAGCCATCTATCCTCTGCTGCTGAGCTTTTGCTGAGGACTGAGTATACCAAAATGTGGCTTTTCCCAGCATGCAAGAACACATTCTCATACACAGCTCACTGTACAGAGCAACAGCACTACAGGAACACTGCAATTAATAACCACCCACCTCTACTCTGCTCTAATTAAGCTTTCATATCAACCTGTGTCTGTGTAATTACAGTCCCTCCACTTCTTATGCATTCATTTCTAATCGGACTGTTTTGCTCCACAAGGTTGGCCATGAAAGAAGAAAGAGCATTTACAACCATGAGACAGTGAATTGTTACATTCTTTTTCTAAGAAGCTATAAAAGTCCACATAATGGACTAATATAATGGCTGAAACCTGAAGCAGGCCTGCATCATATGAGTACATCAATAACGTGGCAGAGTACATTTTTTCGTCTGTTTGTGCATGCACACCTGCAAATAATACATGACTTTGTACCTGTTGTTTTAAATGGCTGTTTTTTCAAGATGGTAAAATTATTAAAAATAATACAATAGGCATAATAATACAATTTGATTTAACAAGTGTATGACTGATTGTTGTTTTAACAATAATTGACATTTTTATTTGATTAGATGATGGTTTGCTGGTTTAAAAATTAAGGCTATGTCTGATTATGTTCTACATAAGAACTATGTACATCAAGACTTAAAAACATCTGCTTGGGTATTTTGGAATGCAATGACACGCATGAAATTGAGCTTGTGTACCTGGAAGCATCAGCACTTATGTACCTGCACAGAGTATGTATCGGGCCTTACTATCTAGACACTGGGCTCCTTTGATAACACTCAATGAAGCAAAACCTGTCAAAGCCAACTTTTGCTTTCCGTTTATACCAGGAAGTAGATCTAGTTTTCCAGGGATGGAATAAAATGTGTTTATAGAGTAACATTAGCATTTGAGATTGTGGTGATATCTGTCAAGATGAACGATGTACAAGCACAGTGAAACTGGGTGAAACTAGAATGCAGATTGCCAGTGCCCTTTATCCAGCTAAATATTGAATATTTTATGAATATGAGCTAGGGGGACTGTAAAGGCGACATTTTAATGATTCGGCTTTCTGTCAAACTTGTTCCAAAGAACAAAAACCGACCAATGGTGGTGCCAGTCCAGCACCTAATATATATTAAGACAAAAGTCATTTAGAACCAAAAAGGCCTACATTTCTTGTAGTTTTTGCACATTTTAATACAATTCTATCAACCTTATTTTTAATGTAAGAGCAGATGCATCCATTTTTAACTTCTGGTGTTTCGTTTCCTCAAGGCTTGTGGTGTCAGTAGCTAGTCATTAGCTGTACATAAACAGTCGGTTAAGCTGTTAATGCTGCAAACTGTTTTTTGATATAATTATTTCTATCATATATTTAGTAAGGTTTATCTGTAACTTATTCTGGGAATCGTCCATTGTTGAAATTTACTTTTAATTCGCTAAATACTTGGTTCACTAGTTCCTAATTCTTTCATTAACAGCTCGGCTCATTACGAGTCGACTCTGACATGTTCGAATCAGATGCTGAGTTGTCAACTCCGATTCGAATTGTTCAAAGCGGTTTAGCGAACGAATTCACCCTATTCATCGAAAAGATCCGACTCCGAAGAACGATTCGTTCACGTTCAGACATGTCTACATGAAAAACACCGCAGCAGTCAGTCCACTCAGCAAGAGCGCGACGTCGTTTTGTCGCGTCGCTTGCTCGGACTGTGTGTGTGTGTGTGTGTCACTTCTCGACGTCGACAGAGAAAATCTCGCGTGGCTGGCAGCTCTCTCTCGCCATCTCCACCAGCAACACACGCACGCCACTTACCAGCAGCACCTCTCTCTTCTTTCACCCCCACCTCCTCCTTTCTCTCTCTCCCTTTGAGTGAGCGAGAGATCTCCCGAAACCTGAGCGAGGCGGTCCCGGAGACACCATAGTGGCGATATCCTCCTAAAGCGCAACATGGCTACAATTGTAACCTCCACCAGGTTTACAGACGAATATCAGCTGTACGAAGAGCTCGGAAAGTAAGCGACCGCACCGCTGCATTTGTGTGACGCGTTACACACACTCTCTCTTCACTCACTGCATTGTCTCATCGTGTTGCCTGGGTCTAGTTCAGTGTGTTGACAGCAGCCTTCACACAGAGGCGGATGCATGTCAAAAGCCAGTGCAACCTGCTTAACGAAAGCCCGATTGAGTCGAATCGAGCAGTTCGGTGTGTTTATTAAGCCTCGGGTTTCGCGAAGCTCGTTTCTTTGTTTATCTTTAGATGCGTTTCCTAACGTCGTGCTCGCGCGCTACAGGGTGCTTTCGGAGCCTGCGTGTCGTCGTGATGCGAGATGCAATACTCTGTCGACAGAGTATTCACTTTATCTAGAAAGGGAAATACTTAAGTCTGAGGTGCTCGGCTTTGTGATTTGCGTCCTCGTTTTGAATGCACACCCAAACTTTTACAGCATTCAGAAGCATTAATCGGGTATCACTGATGACTGCTGCCGCGCAGGATTGATTGTACGGTTTGCTGCAGACTTGTGTAACGATAGTTGCGGAAAATGCTGCAGTTTTGGGCATCATATATCGCACCGTCATTGGGCGGTCTGTTACGTTTGTTGTCAGTTGTTGTCCAGCTGCCAAAAACATCAACGTGAAAATGAAGGAAGTGAATTAGCGTTGCTCGATTCATTAATGAATCGTTATGTTGAGTCGGATCGTTTTAATTAACTAGTTGACCTGTGGACGGTCTGAACGATTCTTTGCGAATGGTATTGCATCATTTTAAGCGGTTCTCGAGTCAACAACTCGTGCAAATTACTTAAATAGCCGAATAGCAGAGATGTTACAAATAAAACGTAATGTTTATGATTCGAATGTGTGACGGTTTTATCAACACGCATATGACACAGATTTGGCTTTAATAAATAGCAGCTGAATTAGTAAATAAACATCATAAAACTCTATAAAAAAACAGCAAATATACCTACATATGTCTTAAATTAAACATGTTAGAATATGTAATATTTCATAGAATATGTAATTTTGTTAACAGTTAAAAATAGAGATGTTTTTGGAAATAACTGTAGTAGCAACTTAGTAAATAAGTAGCCTATAGTAAATCAAACTTAATAAAATGTCAGATATGTTGGAGTCCATGTGATGACCTAATGTCCCACTGAATCGCTTTTTGAACCCGTTCTTCTACACAAACTCTTAGAAAGAACGGATTAGTGGAAATTATTCAGATTTCCCATCAGTATTTTTTGAGTTATATCTTATATGTCACTGTCATTAGGTGGTCGGTATCTTTCATTGACAGGAGTTGAACAGCTGGCAAAAACATCGGCACACAATGATTCCCTTAGTGCTGTTTTGTTTGTGAAATGTCCAATTTAGCATTTGACTTGATGTTGTGGCACATAACTGTTAATAAAGCTACTGTTTTTTGTTGTTTTTGTTGATTTGAATACCATGCAATATTAAAGTCTGTATGCCTGACCAGGGGCGTGTCCAGGATTTTATACTTGGGGTGGCAAAGAGGGGGCAAGAGCAGAATGAGGGGTGGCAACTATAGATCAGTGTTTGTACTCCCCATATATTCTGTATATTCAACACCAGTGTTGGGGAGTAACTAATTACATGTAAAGGAATTACATAATTTAATTACAAAATAAATGTAAGTGCAATCTGTTACAGTTACTGAGAAAAAAAAGTGTAATTAAATTAGCCTACAGTTACTTATGAAAATGTTAACAATTAAAAAAAGGGGGTTTTCACACAAACACGCACATACAGATTTGATTAATTTATTTCTTAATTGCAGTGACTGCTCTAAAATACAAAGCACCAATGTTTCAGGAGTTTAGAACACAGAATAAGATGCATGCTTATTCGATAACTGTTTAATTTCCTATGTGGGTTTATGCATATGCTTTAAGAGTAACTTATTTTGTTCCCCAAGGCATTGTTAGATGCCAGTGTTTCCTGTCATAGCTGTGAAAAGATTTGATTTTAAAAACAGTATCATAGCTATCAAACTATTTCTTCGCTTCAGTTAAAATCACGCTGCTCCGCTCTCAATGCACTTCGATCCCATATGCTGCTTTGGGGTGGGAACTGGGGTGGCAAAGCTCATTTTAAGGGTGGCACGGGGTGGCAACTGCCACCCTTAAAATGAGCTTTGCCACCCCAGTTGCCACCCCAAAGCAGCATATGGGATCGAAGTGCATTGAGGACACGCCACTGTGCCTGGCATATGTATATCACTGCAATAGGTTGTGTCTCCAGAAACTGGAAAACAAAATTTTACATGCTTGTACATGCTAGCCAATCAGACAAGTTGTGTGTCACACCTCTGTGCCAATGGTGTGAGTTTGGGCCTGGGCTACCTGTTTATCAAAACTAAAGAGGTGCTCACACTGACAGCGATTTCTGTCTTGAGTGACAGCAACTGTTCTCAAATCTGAACAGAGCTTACTAGAAACTAACAGCATAGCAACTCCACAGCCTCCCATGATTTAAACACCGTCAGTGTGAACGCACCATAATGAGTTAGGGTTTAATGGATGTAGCATGTTTCATTTAGCCCCTGCTGTTAGATACCATACCTAGACCAGTCTGCTGCCAAAAAGCATCTTTGTCCATTCAAAAGTAGTTGTGTGCTCTGAGTACATTCTTTCAGCCAACATTTAAATAGTAAATATTTCAGTATAGCGTAGTAGATGTTTTAGCAGTGCCCAAATCATTTTTGGAGAGCTCTTAAAAGCCTGAAATAGACATATTTCCCATATTTCCGCTGTTCACATCACAGCTCACAATAGTTGCCTATAAGCAAAGTTGTCATTTTTGCAAGTATGTTAAATCATTTACAGTGACATAGCCTATTTTATGTAGCACATTTAAAGCTGAATTTTTAGTGCCAGTGTATTGTTGTTGTTACATTCTTTTTCGTGATTTTGCGTCCAATAGAATGCAACAGTGGGGTTCCGGAGGTAAAACTCCTTTTATTCGTAGTGGAATTGATTTTGAATTGATCTTCTAAACCTTAGAAGACACGCCTGGGGCCTGATGTATAAACGTTGCGTACGCACAAAATGGGCATGGAAATGTGCGTACGCAATTTTCCACGCACATATTGGGATTTATCAAAAATAAACTAGGCGTAAATATGCGCGCACCGTACAGACACTCTAGAGTAGACCATGTGTAGGCCTACGCACTCTTTTACTGGAGGGAGCGAAATAAGGAAGCAAACAGAATGATTTGAAAGTCTGTTTTACATTTGACATACACGTTTAGATTAAATATGACACTCTGAATAATGAAGTTAAGCACTGAAATTTCGTGAAATTATTATACAGAAATTACAACCTTTTTATATGAATTTAAACAGAAATATTAGCAGTGGATATGCAGCTTTCGAACAATTTTCCTGTGGTATGCGATTTAATGTTCACAGCGAGGATTGCTTGACGCATGACAATTCCGCTTTAAAGGGGTTATATGATGCTGCTAAAAAGAACATTATTTTGTGTATTTGGTGTAATGAAATGTGTTTATGCAGTTTAAGGTTCAAAAAACACATTATTTTCCACATACTGTACATTATTGATTCTCCTCTAAGAATATCTCTTTGGATTTGAGACTTTAGTCTTTGCAACTTTTCAGATCTTCTTTATGCACCAAGAGCTTGTAACACTCCAAAGAGAAAGGAAAAATGGAAATCGCATCATATGACCCCTTTAAATTGTGTCCTAAATAGCAAAACTCATGTTCTGAGAAAATACTTTTGCGCGAATAATGATCATTTTGTGAACTTGACTTTGTTTGATGGCTTTGGAACATAGACGGTAATGACAGACATAAGGATGCGCTCGTTGATCAAACAGTCCATTGGTCTGATGACAGTAGAACCTCTGTTCACAGGTGTCGTGCACAGACAGTAGCCTAATGATAACCCATTTCATGCTCTTCCCAATATTGTGACAAACACCACATTTAAAAGATAGAATTTGAAGGAAACTGTAAGATATGCGCGTTTTATTTTCAAAATGTTTTGTTATTGACGTGTCAGACAGCTATTTACTGCAAAAAAATAAGGCCTATATCTTTCCATAAAAATATAGGCCATAAACGTTCTAAAATATATGTTTACCTTTTAGGCAAATTGCATAAATTAAAATAGTGATGTCTCAAAACGCATTTATAGTCCGTATCTCATATTTTCCTAACGTATTGTACCCTTAACTGCATTAAACATGGTGCCACGTGGATGGGAATATGCATGGAAATGATATTCAGATGACGTTATGCATATTAAAACTAGGCGTTGTAAGCTCCAAAAATGGCTATTTCGGGGAGGACACGGGGTGGAAATAGTAATACCTTTGTAGTACCTGCTGACTGGGTATTACAAAGGGAATTTTGCACAGGTTTTGGCATACGCATGGCTTTATAAATCTGAAAACTTTTGTACATACGCAAAATCTAGCTTTTGTGCGTACGCACACATTTAGGATGAAATCTACATAAAGTTTAATACATGAGGCCCGAGATGTGAGCTACGACGTTGTTAAAAAGTGTGGTATATACTTTGAAGTCATCAGCCCACATAGTTTCAATTTATTTTTTAAATAACCATGTTCAAAAGTGGAAATCCTGAGGAAAAACTACATTACCCAGGATTTTGCAGAGAAATCTCTACCAATCAGAGAATCAAAGCAAATGATACTAGTCTCCCTAAGCTCTCAAACTACTTAAATACTTGTATGCATAATCTACATATTTTGCGGAAAAAAAACAAAACAAAACATGAAATGTATTGTTTGTATATGTGTATAATCAACAGCTTTAAATCAATAGTTTTATATTTTTCCATAATTTTTAATTTGATTATGTCATTTGCAGTGTTTCATGGCATTGTAGTTCTCTACCTCATTAAATCTGTTGCTTCAATTTGAAAGTTTCTTGGAAGTTGTGATTTACCTCAGCTGGTTGATTTCGTTCATAGCTTACAAGTCCAAATCAAAGACTTTTTGGAAAATCCCTATGGGAAAAGTGAAAACTTTACTTCTGGAACCAATGCTGCTAAAATGTTGGATGGGCACTGTTGCACGCTATTTGCTTCATTTGTGTAACATTATGATTATGTGATGTTTTTTGCTTAAATAAAATTTTCAGGCTTGCTTGATTGTGTAGTTATTGACATTGACATTGCTGTGTTTCTTTCAAACAGGGGTGCCTTTTCTGTTGTTCGGCGATGTGTAAAGAAATCAACCAGCCAGGAATATGCTGCTAAGATCATCAACACAAAAAAGCTGTCAGCAAGAGGTAAGGTTTTGCTTTTGCTAACCTGTTAGTCTGACTCGTGTATTTGATCTGCATCATCGTCTTCCTAAAATGTTATTTTAGTCCTTAAATCTTCTATTTGTGTCAATACCCCATCATCCTTCAAGTAACTAAGGTCTTTCTCTTTGATCTGATCAGATCTGCATTATTTGTGATATAGCATACTATATCAGAACTGGCCACATATGACAAATTCTCATTTTTTGAACGGCATAAATTGTTGTCTTATTGTACTCTGAGCACATGCTAATTTAAAGTATCTTAACCTACCACAAATGCTTAACAGGAAGCATGATGTTAATCCATCCGAGCAGACTGAACAATATTGATAATCTGTCTCTCCGTGGATGGGTCTGTGCTCTGATGTCATATGTGTAACAGCTAATGCAGTGAACCTGTTGATGCTACTTCTTTCATTCATTCTTTCTGTGTCTCAGTTGAGTCACTAATCACTGTCAGTATCATCAGTGCTAATTATGTTGTTGGTGAAGATGGTCAGGATATATGAGCCCCAGCCACTGTTTCTGCTGCATCGCAAACAAAAGCAGTGAATCTATTTCAGGGAACGGACACTTTGTGTACCTGTCCTCGTACGGTATCAGGTTGGGTTGAATTAAATGAAATGGATTTGAATTAAATGACTCTTTTGGATTGTCAGCTTGGCATGGACATGATTACTCAAAGACTGATCAAGATAACACATTAATTGTGTTAACTTTGCCTGAACGTTTCACACAGACCGAAATCCTGTAACAACTACTGTCTGTAGACCTTCAAGCTGAATTATAACAGATCCTGTTCTCATTGTGTGCGCATGTGTATGCTACGGTCCCCATGGATGGCCTGTAAACAACAGATTTATTTTAAAAGATCCTGGGACAAAAAACATCAGGTAATTAGATCAGCATAGTTTGGCAACTCTCTTAGGCTTGATTTCAAGGAACTTGGCAACTGTTTTTCTTCAGACTCTTCATCATGCTGGCTGGCACTGCATTTAAAAGCAACAGTGCTATTCATCCGGTGGGCCCAACTCAAGTGCCAAAGTCCCCTCCTGTGAAATCTCCCCATTCCCTTGGCCTTAATCAAAGCCCAGAGAGATCTCTCGACATGCCAACCTGTTAACGGCATATAAGCTATTATCATCTCTGAGTCATCTTTCAAAGGCCAGGATAGTCTGCAATTACTCAGTCAAACGTTGATTGTACCTTATAGTATATAGAGAGCAGTACACTTGTTTGTTGAGAGTGCCGCAGTCTTATAGCTGTTGTTTAATGGTAGTGCTCCAGATTTCTGATCAGATTCTTATTCGTATGTTCTCATAAGTGTAGTTTAAGATTTAATTTCAGTTTCATATTATCTTGAATTTATTTGTATGTGATGCTTCAATTTCTTACCTGTTTTGCATAAAATTCAGATTAGTCGAATCAATGAAATGTAAAGGAAAACATGTAAATGTAGAGCACTAAGAATAAACAACGTGAACTTACCTCTGGTTACTCATACTCCATCTTCTTTTACTTTTGCTGTGAAATGGTTGAAGTGTCATGAACTAAGAATGAGCAATACTTTTACAGAATTTATTCATCTAGATTAATGTTGTTTTCTACTCATACTAATAGATTTGTAACGTTTTAATTATACATTAACATGAGCTAAATTTGACTTTCGATTAATAAATGCTACATGTAAGTTCATGATCTCTATTGCTTTAAAGTACATTTGATCTAAGGCACTTTAATTGGATAGAGGCAGATCTGAATGCAAGCTTGCAGATGATTGTAACTAAATGACTGGAAAAGTCCCGCATACGTCACTAGAGAGAAGTCTGTTTTTTCACCGGAAGATCAAGTTATGACATTTTGATTAAAAAAAATGAGGTTAAAAATTTAAACGCACATGGATGAATCATTTACAATAAGATCAATAAAATACATTTAGAAAATAGGCAGTAAATTTCCATTTCATGTCAGCTTTAACTAATTGAATCTTAATATAAAGTGTTACTGTATTTTATTATTATTAAAACAGTAGACTTCAACCATTTTCCGAGCTATGGACCCTTAAACCTGTATTTTAAACCTGACCTTTAATAACGTACATTTAAGGTCATTGTTTAAATTTCAAATAATGTTCATTTTAATTGTACATGATCAATTTGAATGTGGTACAAATAAACGTTTAATGTACAAGTAATGTTGTATTTTAACACATTTTCATTATTTTTCAGAAAAATTCATTTGTACCTGTTCACTACACCATTGAAGACCTCTGATGTAACACATTCCTACACAGTTCTGTGGCCATGTGTGGTTTGTCCGAACATACAGTACTAATGATAGCATTCTTGCCTGTATCATGTGTGTGATGGTGGTCAGTGGTGTGATCCAGGGCAGCATGGAGCCTGTGGCTGAGATGCAGGCATTGCGAGTGTGCAGTGGTGATGTCCAGAGGCACGTGAAACACTGCTGAATAATTGAGGCACACACAGCCTGTCGTAGCTCGAAATGGAAAAAGAGGGTAGGACCTTCACCACTTTCTGCCTCTCCACATCTCTCTGGCTCTCTCTAACCTCCCAAGGATTAGCTGCAGCATCGTGGCCTTGTTGTAATATCAGGGCCCTGGAAAGAATCCTCGTTACTTGCTGAAGGGCGACTGGCAGAGGCCTGATAAACATAACAGCACTGCTGTGGTGAATCTTTAATGGACCAAACTGTGAATTTTTAATGAACCCCAGCCAAATGGTGTGTGTGCACATAAACGGGAAGAGAGTGGGTGATTGCTGAGTGTGTATTGGGACACATTTAAAGGAAAGGCACAATTGTGTACATGTTTATGATCTCTGTGTGCCAGTGAGGGCCAGAGGTGTGAAAGGGAGGGAGAGGTGGTTGTATAATCATAAGCGTGTATACATGTGTTTGCTTTGTCATGAGATTCTCCTTGTATCACTTTCAATTATGCAGGCTAACAGCATAATCAGGATTACATTAAAGCAAAGGAGGCCAAACTAAATGCTAATAAGTTAATAATAATGCTAATAAGTTAATAAGAATTTAATAATAAACTTTTCAGTTACATTGATCGTATAGTATGTAATGAGAACTTTACATTAATAGTATTTCACAAAATGAAAGCCTTTTCATTAATGATAGACTGATTAATCTTCAAATATTTAGCCATCTTTCTTGATATAATCATCTGATGTTACCATGTCCACATAAATAAACATGTTTGCTTTGCCAATGTATAAATGTATGTATTTTAAAAGATGTCTCTTATGCTCACCAAGGCTGCATTTAAACTAAATATAGTAAAAACAGTCAATATTAATGTAACTTAAAAACAACTATTTTCTATTTTAATATATTTTAAAATCGAATTTATTCCAGTGATGGTAAGATGCCCATCTAGGAATCAGAAATGATTATAATATGCTGATTTGGTGTTCAAAAACATTTCTTATTATTATCAAAGCGTTTCTTATTATTATCGATGTTCAAAACAGTTGCGCTGCTTAATATTTTTGTGGAACATTGTTTTTGTTCAGGATAGAATAGAAAGTCCAAAAGAACAGTATTTATTTGAAATCTAAATCTTTTGTAACATTATAAATGTCTTTACTGTCACTTTTGGTCAATTTTTCACTAACTGTCACTAATTTTCACTATTGGACTGTATAGTGTGTAACAAGTGTGAGAGGAGAAGCTCTAAATGCTCTCTAGTGAAAAATAAATCTACATAGTCAATGTCACCTCATACTGTCCTTGCTGTGGCACTGTGGTTCCTGATTACCATGGCATTATATTTACCTCTATACACAGTAAGCACTGGATCAATGCATGTACCAGTTTCCTGTCACACCCTTCTCACATGCCTGAAGTTCTACTTTGATGGTGTCACCATGTTTTCACCTTAGAAGAATTCATAGCTAATATTTAGTTACAGATGACCAGAAAGGGGTATTTGAAAGGAAAGCTGCTTTAATTCATCTCGCAAGTTAGGATGGGCAGTGACATTATCACTCGTTGCAACCTTAAATAAACTAGTTCTGATCCCCAGTGTTGTGTTCATCAGTGTCCAAATAGTCATAATGTTTGCTTACCTTGACCATATGTAGACAGGTTATAAGGAATGTTCTTGGATCCGTGGAGATTAATCAGTCGACATGTTTGTGTCTGAAATTCAGCTTTAGTTCAGTTAGCTCATGACATGATATACTGAGGGAAGAACAGTTGCTCTGCTTTATTTCATTGAAGGTAGGAGGTAAATTTGAGTTTATGAGTTTAGTTCTAGTGAAAGGACCAGCAATTGACCTCTTTTGATTGACAGGCAATCTATGACCACCATAACACCGAATCTGGCGACAAACAAATCAGACAGGAGAGTAGATTTACATCAGTGGATTTGAACTTATTGTTTGAGTTTCCTAAAAAAATTACTAAATTTGAAAGCTGAGGCTTTGTTTCATACCAAAAGTAACCTGCTCTGTAACCGGCTCGTTGTCAGTTTCCTCTTTGCTCTGCGATGTATTTTTCACTGTGTGAGTGATGATGTGTGGCGTGAGCGCGCCATGGCTTGTCGGACATAGCAACGGTAACTAAGGGGGGCGGGACTTTGAGAAGGGTCCAGTCCTTGCGAACCACCACTCTGCATATTTTGCATGACCTTTGTTTCATACCAAAAGTAACCTGCTCTGTATTTCTGTCGGCTCGTTGTCAGTTTCCTCTTTGCTCTGCGATGTATTTTTCACTGTGTGAGTGATGATGTGTGGCGTGAGCGCGCCATGGCTTGTCGGACATAGCAACGGTAACTAAGGGGGGCGGGACTTTGAGAAGGGTCCAGTCCTTGCGAACCACCACTCTGCATATTTTGCATGACCTCTCTTATTTAACACATCTGATTCAGATAACCAGCTCGTTAGAAGAGAGCTCCATGCATGAACTGTGTTCCAACTGTCATGCTCCCTACTCCCTCTGCACTGGAAATCCACTGAAGTTTACTTCACTTTGTATCATTCATTCACGGATTTGCGCTACGCCACGGCCTGCAGCGTCTTCACACACAGACAAAACTTACAAGAGAAGTGTGACATAATATAACTCTGTAAATAATTACAATTTAAAGTCACGTCTCACACACTTTAATGCCCTTTGAATGGAACACATACGCTCCCTTCGAACTGGAATCATCATGGAATAGAAAAGATAGAAAAAAGACATTATAAGATCACAGAAGACATTGTGCTAATTTATTGCATGAGTGTAAATTTGGTAGTTTTTTTTTAACTAAAAATAATCAGGCAGACATCATGACAAATAAATCATGAAATCGGTGCAATTCATTCTTGAGGAATATTTTGCTGGTATGTTCAGTTAATAGAGGAGCAACTGATGAAACTGGTTCCCAGCTACAAAGAACAGGGTTGAGGAAATTATTTGTTTGGTTTGATTTTGAAAAACCTGGAACTGGATCATTGGATGGCCGTTAATTGTGGAGAATCATCTTGCAGTAACACTCTTGTGGTTTCTCATATATGTTTCTTAGCAGCTGAGAGCATATGGAAGCTATCATTTCACAACCCCCAAGTTTAATATCTTTCTCAAAGGAAAACCAAGCATGTTTTCTCAAAAGCAAAAGACTTCACTTCTGAAAGCGAATTTACTATTTAATTAGCTGGGGATAAAAATACTCCAAACTATGGAATCAACTAAACTTCAACTAAGTTTTTCTGACTTAAGTTTCCTATATGAGGTCAATAAATTTAACATTTTCAAGTTTGTTTGTAGTTCTAGTTTAACAGGTGCCGTGAATATTTGCAGCACCTCTGTATGCTTTTATTATGACTCTCCTGCTGATTTTCTTGAGGTTTCGAGGAATCTTAGTTCCAACTAACAATAGTTTGTATAGATTTTCTGAAGTGGTTGAGTTCCAGCATTAGGGATTTTTAAGATGATGGATTAACATCGACCTCCGACAAGTAGGCCTAATGTGCCACTTGTATCACACAATTAATATCAACACAAAAGCCCAGCTTCCTCTTTCCCCTAACCAGAATGCAAGCCTGTCATGCTATTTACACCACAGGCTCTGTTCATTTCAAATAAGTGTCGCTCTGTATTTTGAAAGGACATAATGCATTCTGTGATATGCATATGAATATAGCATGTGGCACACTATACAATCATTGACACAGACAAACACCATTATTCGGGTGGCTGACTCATCGTTTGCAAGGCTCTAAATAATTTATTCATATTTCAGGCTAGAGTCGCCATCGCCAAGCTGTGTAGAGGGGGCGCTGAAAGATTTATGATCAGAAGATCAAAACTTTTGACCTGATAGTCTTTACTGAGCTGAGAATAAGAAGAATGTATAAAGCATTAATAACTTCCTCTCATAGACAGCATTCTGTTATTCTACAATACACACCAATTCTACAATACAAAACTAAATATTTGACGGTCTGAATCAGAAAATGAGATATTATTGTATTTTGGTTGACGATGCAGTGATGTAGAAAGTTCTCAAACTTTACATTTTTGATGTTGTAGTCCTGGAAGACATTCGGCAGAATTTGACATGATGACATGACATGACATGATATGTATCGTTTGCTATTTTGGCCAGTTTTGACCCTCTAGATCAGTGATGGGCAAACTTGGCCCTTCCAGGCCACTTTCCTGCAGAGATTTGGTCCAACCCTGATAAAACTCACCTGCCTGTAGCTTTCTAGTAGTCTTGAAGACAATGATTAGCTGGTTCAGGTGTGTTTGATTAGAGTTGGAGCTAAACTCTGAAGGAAAGTGACCTGGAAGGGCCAAGTTTGCCCACCCGTGCTCTAGATCCTCTAGACCCATAGTTAATTTATCCATTAATTCAACAGAAAATGTAAATTTGAAGGGCTACAGCAAGCCTACAGTGAACCAATCAGTAAACACTTGACCCTGGCAGAATTGAAAGAGAAGTGATTTCACAACAAGTCCGTCCATTATTCTCCCACTGTCATGCATTGGGTATAGGGATTTGTCCTACCTGCTTTGTTTTAACTGCTGGGAATCTGCAGGTGTCTAAAGCACGTAACAGGATAATCCCTGACGGGTCGGGGAGAGACGAAGTGACACCCTGGATCAGCAGATGGTCTGGTGCGGGACAGACTCGCGGCTTAAGCTCACACTCTTACACACAAGCACGTCAGTGCACAAACCCGGCGCCCTCCACTTTACACCGAGCAGCTACGCTTATCCTTTTATCCTAGAAAGAGTTGAGCTGAAGGGCTATGAGTTTGCATACATTGTAAACATTGTTTCCATTAGCAAGTGTTTGGAGGTTTTGGGTTTTAAACTCAGTTACCTAATGAAAAAATAACTGCCAAATGCCTTTGACATGATTGCTGTGGCACTGTGTTTTTCTCCTTTTGGAATACAAGTGTTTGAGCACTGCCTTATTGGAAATTCATTTGATTACATTAGTAGGGCAATTCTGGTTGGCACTTTTACTGTCCCTCATTGCATGTTTGCCTTTATCATAGCTTGTCTATAAACTTGCACAAAGCACGCATACATACTGTACACTCCCTTCCTAAAAAAGATTTTTAACTTGTAGTTTTATTTTATCATCTCAGTGGGTGGATGGATGGCAGTGCGTGTGGTGATGGTGACAATGGTGCCTGTGTTGGTGGTTGGACAGCTCTTATTCCATGCCTCTCCACAAAAGTATGCAATTGAACTTTGAAATCAATCAGAGGAAAGAATTTTGAACTGAAACCACTTGTATAAGCATTAGGGATGTGCAAGAGCAATCATAATTGTCTTGTATTGTGGTTATCTGAATTTTTTTCTCGGATGCAACAGAAGTAGCAACAGATGTTTTCTTCTGAATTGTGACGTACTGTTGTACGTACGGGTGAAAAAAAATGTAGGATGGTGACTTGGGTCTGTCTGCTTTCCTAAATGACTGGAGAAGTCAGACGTGTCACCAGAGGGTCGTTTCATCGGAGAACCAAGTTATGATTGAAAATTACGAGGTCAAAAAGGTTTTTTCGAAACATGCACATATTAAATCATTCATAATAAAATGTACAGGGTGAATTTTCATTTCATGCTGAATACCAGCTTAATATACAGATTCCCTGAAATGTATTAAAGGGATAGTTCACCCAAAAATGAAATTTCTGTCATTAATTCTCTCATTCCGGCGTAATAATCATTGCGCCTGCTGCACCCATGCTACGGCAGCAAAGTTCCTTGATTATTACGCCGGAATGAGAGTATAGTTCCTAGCCATATCGGCTTAGAAAATCGCAACTTTTCATTTTCCGTCGGTCTTAGTATCATCATTTGCCATTGTTTTGTGATTAGTTCTCCCCTCAAAAAAGTCTTTCAGATTATACATAATAACGGGAACGCTGTTCACAGCAGGTGATTTGAAGTTCGACAGCAGTTGTCTCGAAGCTGTTTATTATTGTGGAAGGCCGTGTATTTGAAAAACTGTGCTTTAATGGCTGTAGCGGCGCTTTGTTAAAGGGGATGAATTTAGAGATGGACCTTCTGTGAGAGTTTACCATGCTGACAGTCTAACAACATGCTGTCAGCATAATATTAACGCTTAAACAAAAACTAGATAAACTAGGACCTCACTAATCCAGTGGTGGACATCTAGCCAGCCATCCCGAGTGAAATAATTTGCTGTACCTCTGAATGCTTGGAAAGCCGGCAAACTTATTTTGCTCAGGTATTTATTGAAACATCTCTGGGGACTGTCATCGTTTGACCTTGACCTGAAGTTAACAATTCTGCCTTTCCACAACACCAGGCCTTGATCACACCGCTGATATGCACTGAGTGTGAACATAATCCATCTCAGATTTACTGAGCAGAGAGAGGAAGCCAGCAGGCTTGGCACTTTTAGCTTAGCTCATGCCAAGTTAGTAGTGAGTCTTGTCCTTTTCTTTTATGCTGAGAAGTTTCAGCTTCTTTCTGCTGCTGCTTCCCATGTGTTTTATTAATGTGCTGTGGATAAAAGACTCCCTACCTAACTGATTGAATCAGAAGTAGAATTGTCCGTTCTGCCTGTGTATTTCCATGGCATTACTGGTGTTGCCACTGAAGCACCAGCAGGCATGCATAATGAGCAGTTTTGATCAGTGTGAGATCATCATGATTATGATATAGAAGATTATCAAGATCACTAGGATACAGGAAACATTGTTCCCCTTTTTAAAGACTCCATCTTTTTGTTGAATGTTTAATTTTATATTTAAATATTTCTGTCATCACAAACCTGTATTATTCTCTGTCTTCTGTACTCTCTGAACTGCTCTTTTTCCATACAATAAAAGCATACAGTTATCAGGGGATATCAAGATTATCAACTTACCTTGAATTGTGACTTTGAATTGACTTTTAACTTGTAATACTATGTAGTGAGTCATATGGACTAGTTTTATGGTGCATTAATTATGCTTTATGGAGCTTGACAGTCCCTGATCACTGTACACTATATGTTCCACAGAAGAAAGTAAGCCATACAAGTTTTAAACATATACTCATCAGATTTTTATGTAGGCCTATATTACTGTATTACAGAATAGCTGATAAAGCTGTGAACCTTTGTTTCCTCATCAGTAGAAAAGATATCAGAAGTGCATCACAATCCTTCACAATGAATTTCATCATAGTTTAACGACATGTAGCACATCTGTTAAACAAGCTGTGTGTCCTGGTGTGTGTGGAGCTGTGTTGTGCACTGACTGCACCCAGTCCTGCGACATGCAACAGCTGTGGCCGGTATGACGCAGGGATTGTCTGTGATCAGAGAGAACTTGCTCCCATAAACATACGCAGACTGAACAAATTAGATTTTGGTGAATTTCCATGCATATATCTGCATCGATATTAGTCAGAGAGTGAGTTTTGTCACTATTATCAATTGTTTGTTTGTTCACAATCTTGACATCATCCAGTTATTTTCAAGTGGACCGCAGGCCTCAAGAGCACACAAATTGTTTGACTTTTCCATTAGCTGTAGAAAAAGTGCCATGCACACCTCCTGAGACAGACTGAATGATAGAAAGCATATGGGCGGAAAGAGAGCTCAATGAGGTGGAAAGAGAAGTCAGGTGAGTGTTGCCATGGTGGCTAGAGAGGATATAATGTTATAATGAACGTATGTGTACACAGACAGGCGCTCGTCCATGTCCCCCTGCAGTCGTCTGTGTAAGTAAAGCTGTGCGTGGTGGATTAGTCGTGTGATGGCGAGGGAACGGATGTCTCCACCAAAGCACCTTAAGCTGTTTTTGAAAGTGACACGGACCCTATGGCCTGTGTTTGTGTGAATGTGCGCTACCTGCAGGACAACAAGCTGTCTGTCTGTCTTGTATTTGTAGGAATTTGATTGGATGGGCAGGCTGAGATGTGGTGTTTCTCATGCTTTGGATTTTGGGAGCTGTTTTGGGTTGTTTATTCTAGCAGTACCTCGTTGGTATGAGCTGAAGAACCAAATCAAGCTGCTTTCCTGCATTACTGGAGTGTCTGTCTCACTGAAGTCATTTTTATTTGCTCTCTGTCTGTTTGGCTCACAGTGCGCTTGTGTGAATCACTTACATTGAACCAGTGATAAAGTGTCTTAGAGGAATGGATTTAATTAAAACACACACATATACACAAGATTTTCCTTTTTTTTCTTTCATTCTTCCTTATATATTTTCACACACACACACACACACAAACTCCTTTCCCCTCAGGCTTTGCTGCTGTTGGAGGGCCTGTTTCGTTCTGAACTGCATTAATAAGAGGCGACTGGATCTGGTTCCAGGTAGAAGCGGTTTCCCTCTCTCTGTCGCTTCCAGCAGTATCGCTCTGTCCAAATCACTCTGTTTACCCCAGAGAAAGAACTGTCTCACACCCTCTCCTGCCCTCAATGACTTCAATTATGTCTTATATTTTAAAGACATAATTGAAAATATAAGAACGTTCAATATTTTTCAGCCTTTTGATCAATATTATAGATATATCTTGATATTTATAGTGTTTGGCATTTGAAACTGCTTAAAAGGGTGATATTATTTTTAATTTAACAAAGCACTGTAGAAGTAAAATATATAGTATAAAATGATCAAGGCATGTCTCATGGTTCTCAATATTTAATCACAAGGAAGAGTGAACAATAATAGCTTAATTTACCTACAACGTATTTTTAATTTTGTGTCTGAGTTGAGTGTGATGTGTCACTGTTGAGAGAGACCTGTGAACTATGACTGCGTCATAGCTGGACTGGATTTCTGAGAGAGTATTTAAGTACTGTCCATTAGTTTGTTATTAATCAGCCAATATTTGGTAATTTTTATCGGCCTCTGCCAGTGTCCATTTGGCCGATTGACAGAAGTGGTCTGTCAAGATTCTGCCTCGATTCAATTCCAGAATTCTCCAACAACAATACACATTTTCTAGTTTTTAAAATAAATTTTGGGTAAATATTATGTAAAATAAGTGTTTCAGTAATTTTATGGTTCATTCATTGTCATCAAATTGTATCTTTGATCTCAGGATCAGTACTGTCAAACCCTTATTGGTCGATAATTACTAGTGTTCATTGTCACTCTTAAGACTGAACGAATGCTCCCCATTTGATTTGTATATACCATTAAAAAGGTTTCATATATACTTATATTTTATATATACAGTGGGTACGGAAAGTATTCAGACCCCCTTCAATTTTTCACTCTTTGTTATATTGCCAAAGAGTGAAAAATTTAAGGGGGTCTGAATACTTTCCGTACCCACTGTATACTTACATCTTTTTAAAAGAAGTCTGAAAGAAGTATCTTGTGTTCACAAAGGCTGCATTTATTTGTCAGGATTCTTTGATAAAATGAAAGTTCAAAAGAACAGCAATTGGTTGAAATAGAATTTTTTGGTAACATTATAAATGTCATTTAATAATATGAATGTCACATTTTGATCAGTTTAATGTGCTTTGCTGAATAAAGGTAAAATGTACTGACCCCAAACTTTTGAAATAGATATCTACTAGATACTATAAATATTTTATATTTAGTGTGACTGGTACTGTATCTACACATCTGAACTTGGGCTTTATGCAGTCTAAAGTAGAGGGGTGGTGTAGCCTTGTCTTAGGTGTGATAATTGGGTGCAAATTGCTGGTGCAAACCCTGTAAGGAGATGAGTTATGACACTGAGTTACCATGAGTTATCATGCCTTTGAGCAAGACGCTTAACTCCAGGTTGTTCCAGAGACATTCTCATTGTAATAAGGGTACAGTAAGTTGCTTTGGAAAAAAAGCCCTGTCTGCTAAATCACCTCTACTGACAGATATCTACGCTTCTGAATCACTGCTGTAGGAACATAGGAATAGAATGGAATAGAAACTGCTAAATAAGATTTGCATTTCATTAAAGGGGTCATATGATGCGATTTCAAGTTTTCCTTTCTCTTTGAAGTGTTACAAGCTCTTGGTGCAACGTATTCTGTTACACCAAATACACAAAATAATGATCTTTAAAATAGCATCATATGACCCCTTTAAGGAAATGTCAGTGCTTGAAAGACAGCAAAAGAATAGTAAACAAGAACATCAGAAAGGGGGCAGGACATGTCAGAGAGATGGGCACGGTTGTGACAAATGAGTCAGGTTGTTGATGACAGTCGTCCGTGTTTTGTCTGTCGTCACATAAGAAGAACTGACTAACAGAAAAGGAAAAAGGGAGGGACAGAGAGCGAGAGACTACAGTGAATAGACTTCGACCGACATTAGCCCATAATTTGTAAACAGAGAAGACACTAAGGTCAGCCTTGATGAGCCAACAGAGGATGAAAAAATAAAGCAAGCAGACAGAATGAGTGCAAAGGCCAAAACAAGGGCACGTCTCTGGGGTGCTGAGGAGAGGAGGGCTATGAGATGATTATTAGAGAAAAGAACGAGCAAAAAGGAAAAAAAAAACAGCATTTATATGAAATAGAATGTAATAAATGTCATTACTGTCACTTTTATTCAGTTTAATGCATCCTTGTTGAATAAAAATATTAATTTCTTTAAAAAAAATCTTACTGACCCCAAACTTTTGAATGGTATTGTATTTACTTTAGGATAACACACTTAAATATATTGTGTTTTTTTTCTTGCTGTGAGTACAACAAACAAATCACAATTTATATTATGATTTCTGACTAGTCTTTAGAAAGCATTGTGTTTATGAGATGCTATATACGTGAAAAACAGCCCAAAATATTTTGATACATAATTGTGCATGTCCCTTGTTTATGAGTAGGCTGTATGTTTATCTTAAAGTTTATCTAATAGGTCTTGATTGACCAAGTTAGATGTAAGTTTGGATCACCACAGCTATGATAAATCCAAGCTATTGGAAATCAGCCCACAGCTCGCGTGCAGGGAGAAGAGACCTGATCCTGCCCCAGATGCCATGCGCTTATGTCACAGAGTCCTCCCTGGGGCTACCGACATTTTCTCCTGAGATTCACCTGCTGAGAAATGAACTCACACAACCCCTGCTTCTTTGTACTCACAGATTCAATCTTTAACGTCACTTGAGCCCTTTCATCTACCCTGACGATGATCTGAAAAGAATGCGAACACAATGACGTCCGCCCATTGCCTCAGGTGGCTTAATAACTGTCTCTGCATGTGTCTCTCTCATCAGAGCTCTGTGCACTGCATAATAGCTCACCTTTTAGTTCATGCAGGAGCATATTTGTAACTGCTTGGGCAGTGATAACCTGTGAAGCTAAGTCTGTAATGTCTAGTCCTTCTGCCTTTCCAGTCCGTGTCGAAGTGACCCTGCTATCTGTTCAGTGTCTGGGTTGACTGTGCTCTTAATAAGTGTAGATGTGTACGGTATCGTGCCTAGTGTCCTGTGACGTAAATGAATCTGTGAGAGCAGCTTGCGCATATGTGCGCACATTTGCTCAATGTGTTTTTCAGTGCTGTTGGACTCAACTAAATGAAATTGAGCCATTTGATTTTTGCTGTGTAGCATTTGTTTACAAATCCAGAACAGAAATAAGACTTGTACCAAGACAGTGATGGTACTATTTTAATTTAGATACATGCAGTAGGGTAAGTATATATCAATGGTACCATTTGCTTTGCATTTAACTGTTTCTGTTGAATTGTAACTGTAAAAGCAGTTAGGCATGAGGCAGCATGTTTCCTTCCCCTTTTTCACTCTTTCACCTAATTCTACATGTTTCTTTGCACTGTGAGCTTGACCACAGAGATTTACATCCTCCCATGGGTGCATTTGAGGTGATTGGCCCATGATGCATCTGTTCATACTAGTGCTGCTTAAGTGTCATCATTGTATTGACTTGCTTACAGTAGTTATTTTGCTGCAGACAATGATAGACAAAAAAAAGAAACTAATTGATTTGACATTTTTATTGTTTAAGGAATTTGGAAAGAGCACCTGCAAACATTCATAAAGAGCTCCTGTGCTTTAAAAACTAATCTATATTTAAATTATGGTATATTATAAAATGCGCTGTTCTGATTGGATGTTGCTGTCGTAAAAGCTGATCTGTTACTGCACGTTTAAGATTAATGCATGTGATTCTTTGTTGCTTGGCAAGCATAAACAGGCTATAGTTAGACCAATTGTCACGGTGTGGTGCGGGAAAGAAGCACGTAAACGAGGAAGATACAATAAACAGTCTTTAATACTTCACAGAAGGGTAATCCACAGCAGGGAAACAGCAAACACACACACCAGGGTAATTCAGACGTATTCCATAGACGACACCGGACAATCGAACACTGAACAGACTGCAACTTATATGGGGAACGTAAATGAGGATAATTGACACGAAACACCTGAACATGATGACACAATCAAGGGGAGACAGAAACTAGGTCAAAGAATACGAGGGATGAAAATGAAAACAAACACAAAAGTCCATAAAGTGTGGCACCAATGAACTATGTTCATTTGTATGAATAATTCTGACTCTACTGTTCAAAGGTTTTGGGTCAGTAAGATGTTTTTTTTAAAGAAATTAATACATTTATTCAGCAAAGATGCATTAAATTGGTCAAAGGTGACTGCAGATATTAAAATATTATTATAGAATATTTCTATTCCAAATAAATACTGTTCTTTTAATCTTTAAATTAATCAAATAATCCTGAAAAATGGATCACTGTTTCCACAAAAATATTAAGCAGCACAACTGTTTTCCACATTGATATGTACATAAGAAATGTTTCTTAAGCAGCAAATCAGCATATTAGAATGATTTCTGAAGGATCATGTGACCCTGAAGACTGAAGTAATGGCTTCAGCTTTGCCATTAGAGGAATAAATTACATTTTAAAATATATTAAAATAGAAAAAAGTAATATTTCACAATAGTATACTGAATATTACAGAACATTATATTATAATATTATATTGTATTAAAAACAATAACATTTCACCAATATTACTGTTATAATAAATATTAGTGAACAAATAAATGCAGACTTGCTGAGACATCTTTAAAAAAACCACCAAATCGTAACCAACCCCACACTTTTGACCGGTAGTGTATTAATATACTAATTAATGCAAATAATGGTTTTAAATTGAAATTGTATTTAGTCATATAGGCTAATTATAGGTTTGTAAACATTCGGGATGCGTGCGCATCATGGTTGCAGAAAACCCGGGAGAGATAGCCTTTACGGCTAGAGAAGAATTAAATCATTTTAAACGTCAATTTGATTTTATATTTCAAAAATCCGACTTTATTCTCGCAATTCCGATATTATATCTCACAATACTGATAAGGAAAAACAACTTGTCACTCTCTCTTTTTCCCTCGGCTCAGAATATATAGCCCACACTTCTGGCTTTTTTTTTCCTCAGAATTGACAAACTCACTACTTTTGAGTTAAATCGAGTTATAAAGTCCAAGTTAGGAGATATCAACTTGCATTTGCAAGAAAAAGTCAGAATTGTGAGATAAAAGAAATAAATGTTGTGTAAAATGTTAATTGTAATAGGTTTAAATAATATTTCATGCTGTAACTGTAGGGCTAAGTTAATACAATATGTCCCCTATGAACTGCATATGTGACTATTATGTAGGCCTGTTGTTTAAATCAAATTTATGCTTTAAAAGTAGAGTAATCATAGCAGTTTTCATTCATAGTATGTCCGTTTAAACGTCTGCGTTTAGCTTCAAATGGTGTCTTTGATGACAGTATTCTATAAAAATTATTTGCTTTCCAATTCTGATATCCAAAGGCACAACACTACATTTTTTTCTCTTATTCCATGGATTTTACCCGTTTCCCTCTACTTGTTCCCAGTGTTTTTCTGCCACCACAATGCACGCGCAGCTGCATGTGACGTAACTGTGACGTCTAATCCAAATTGGTCTATACACTGACCATCTGCTGAAAAAGAAAATAATATTTACGTTCTTTGTAAATATGTCATGCTCCTGTCATGCTCATTATGATATCAACGTTTTATGCTGGTCCAATCTCAGGACACTTATACACCTGTTAATGTTTCATTTAACCATTTATATCAGTCAGTGTATCGCTCCTGTTTTCTGAATCTCTCTCTCTCTCTGAGAGTCCATGACATCATGGACCCGACCGAACCGTGAAAAAGCAGCACTTAGCCCAATTGGATTTTAGAGATGGTCACTGAACAACACATCATTTATTTATCTCTTAAGTAATGGGATAAAAAGAAAGAAAACGAGAGAGCACACAAAAAGAGCATGAGCATAAAAAAAGCCACTCAAAGCCATTTCTCTTTCTAGATGACTTTATCGTTTGCATCAGATCACAGCTATCAGTGAATTTATGTTTATTCGACTTCAAACTTGATTTATAATGCAATGGATGAATTGCATGCAGAAGGTGCAGCAAATGATAAAAACAAGTTTTATAACACATACTCAAAGTGTTTCGTTTATGTGTGTGTTTGTTTTCTCAGCAGTCATTGCATGCCAACAGTCGTACGGCCATCTCTCACGCTCAGATTAACTGTTCTGTAGGGAGCCGCGGCAGGGCTGAATATTAAATGTCCTGCATTAATTCTGTTAGGTAAAAAAGACATCTGCTGCCGTAAACCGAACGCACACGCACATCACTCGCAGCAGTCACAGTTCACTCTTTCAGAGGGATGTTTATTTGGTCCCACTTCTCAGAAAAGCTTTAAGCCACCAGTGATCCTACACCCACATCCATTTGTATATGATGAAAACATCATCACTTAAAGTCTGAAACCTGTCTGTCTGTCTGTCTGTCTGTGTGTGTGTGTGTGTGTGTGTGTGTGTGTGTGTGTGTGTGTG